>NC_088873.1:31882001-32021492 GCF_032884065.1 Artemia franciscana
ACGTAAAGATTTTTCCAAGTGTCAATGTTAGATTGAACATTGACAAATTGAAGAAAACAAATCAATAAAAAGAAGAAACTAAAAAAAAGAAAAAACTAAAAAAGAAAAAAAACTAAAGAAGAAACTGTATCTATATGTATAAAAATAAGTTGTATATATGCATGTTTGTTTATTTGTGGGTTTGCATTTGACGTCATTATAAGTATATAAGGCTTTGTATATGACGTCATTATATGATGACACTACAGACCGGGACACAGGGAATATAAATGACGACCGGGACACTCAAAGAGAAATTACAGACCGGGACACAAATGACGACCGGGACAGAGGGAATATAAATGACGACCGGGACGCTCAAAGAGAGATTACAGACTGGGATACCGGGACACAAATGACGACCGGGACACAGGGAATATAAATGACGACCAGGACACAACTACAACGGGGACGCCGAGGGCACAGGGGGATATATAAATGACGACGGGGACACAGGGAATGTTCGATTAGCAATCACCATCAACAAAGCTCAAGGGCAATCGTTAGAAAAATGTGGTATAGATCTGAATACGGATTGTTTTCCCATGGACAATTATTATGTTGCATGTTCAAGAGTTGGTAAACTTGACAATCTATTTATATGGACAGACAATGGGACAGCAAAGAATGTTGTATATTTGCATGTTTTACGTAGTTAAATATATATATATATATATATATATATATATATATATTTATATATATATATATATATATATATATATATATATATAAAAATAAATTGTCTGTGTGTGTGTATGTCGAGTGACGTCATGTTTGCGTGTCGACTGACGTCATGTTTGTCGACTGACGAAATTACAGACCGGAAAATCGGGACACAAATGACGACCGGGACATAGGGAATATAAATGACGACCGGGACACTCAAAGAGAAAGCGACCGGGACGCAAGGAATGTTCGATTAGCAATCACCATCAACAAAGCACCAGGATACAAATGACGACCGGGACACAGGGAATATAAATGACGACCAGGACATAAGTAAAAAAAAAATTAAAAAAAAGGTAAAAATTACAAAAAAAATAAAAGAAAAAAACTAATAAAAAAAACTAAAAAACTAAAAAAAAGAAAAAAAGGAAAAGACTGAAAAATAAAGGAGAAAAACAAAACTAAAAAAAAATAAAAAAAAATAAAAGGTAAAAACTACAAAAAAACTAAAAGAAAATAAACTAAAAAAAAAAAATTAAAAACCAAAAAAAAAACTAAAACGAAAAAAAGGGAAAAACACAAAAATTTATTTCATCATATACCAATTCAAAAACGAATGTATATACAGACCGGGACACCGGGACACAAATGACGACCGGGATACAGGGAATATTAATGACGACCAGGACACAACTACAACGGGGACGCTGGGGGGCACAGGGGGATATATAAATGACGACGGGGACACAGGGAATGTTTGATTAGCAATCACCATCAAAAAGCTCAAGGGCAATCATTAGAATCATGAGGTATAACTAAAAAAAAGGTAAAAAACTAAAAACCAAAAAAAGACCAATTCAAAAACGAATGTATATACAGACCGGGAAAACAAGGAATATAAATGACGACCGGGACACTCAAAGAGAAATTACAGACTGGGACACCGGGACACAAATGACGACCGGGACACAGGGAATATAAATGACGACCGGGACACAGAGACACAACTACAACGGGGACGCTGGGGGACACAGGGGGATATATAAATGACGACGGCGACACAGGAAATGGTCGATTAGCAATCACCATCAACAAAGCTCAAGGGCAATCATTAGAATCATGAGGTATAGATCTGAATACGGATTGTTTTCCCATGGACAATTATATGTTGCATGTTCAAGAGTCGGTAAACCTGACAATCTTTTTTTATGCACAGACAATGGGACAGCGAAGAATGTTGTATATTCGCAAGTTTTACGTAGTTAAAAACATATATATATATATATATATATATATATATATATATATATATATATATATATATATATATATATATAAATAAGTTGTTTGTCTGTCTGTCGACTGACGTCATGTTTGTGTGTCGACTGACGTCATGTTTGTCGACTGACGTCATTATAAGGATTGAGCTGTATGTCGTCATGAAGTTGTTTGTCGTCTGACGTCATGTTTGTCGACTAACAAAACTACAGACCGGGACACACATGACGTGTTATGTCTTATAACGTAATAGAGGCAACAATCTTGACAGGGCCTTTTGAGGGTGAGGCTTTTCTTATTCCACGCATTCTCATGATTCCAATGGATCTGCCTTTTCAACCTAAAAGATTGCAATTCCAATTTGATTAGCATATTCAGCAATCGAATTGATGCCTCCTGATACGCAACTCTCAACAAAGTGGCAATCGTTGTGGTCGGTGATCAGTTCTTACCTCGAGATAATATTCTTTATAGGCGAAACAATCAGTTGACAAAAATTGCTTAAACTCATCGATGCTACGATGCCCTACAATATCCTGACGAATATAAATGACGCCCGGGACACTCAAACAGAAATCACAGACTGGGACACCGGGACACAAATGACGACGGGGACACAGGGAATATAAATGACAACCCGGACACAGGGACACAACTACAACGGGGACGCCGGGGGGCACAGGGGGATATATAAATGACGACGGCAACAAAGAAAATGGTCGATTAGCAATCACCATCAACAAAGCTCAAGGGCAATCAATAGAATCATGAGGTATAGGTCTGAATACTGGAAACAGGCTTGAGGCTAAAGAACGCAAAACCGCGCAGTTAGATGAAGATCCACCTGGACAGCGAGAGTCAAAACATATCAAAACTGAAAATGATAGCGATGATGATTGGGTTTGGGATCTTGACTTGGATAAGGTCATCAATGCCTACCAGATTTTAGTTAAAAAAACAAAGGTTCGGCGATATGTATTTCATAGTGAAGCTGAAAAATAAAGAAGAAAAAGAAAACTGAAAAAAGAAAAAATGTAAAAAACTAAAAAATACTAAAAAGAAAAAACACTCAAAGAGAAATTACAGACCGGGACACAAATGACGACCGGGACAGAGGGAATATAAATAACGACCGGGACACTCAAGGAGAAATTACAGACTGGGATACCGGGACACAAATGACGACCGGGACACAGGCAATATAAATGACGACCAGGACACAGGTATTTAAGAATATCGTTCAAAGACAAATTTTTAATTGTAAGAAGACCGTTGAAAGAGAAATTTCTAATTGTAAAATGACTGAAGAACCTACAATGGCAACACCCGAGGAAGCTGCTCAAAACGAATGTATTCACGCCGAAGTAGCTGAGTTGGTAAAGCGTTATGTTTCAGGTTCTAGGTCCGAGAGGCTCCAGGTTTGAACCTTGGCTTTAGCATTAATACAAAAGAAGAAAAAAACTAAAAAAGGTAAAAACTACAAAAAAACTAAAAAGAAAATATATATATATATATTTATATATATCATCTTTTCCACGAAAATAATAATTTAGTGCTTCTACTTAAAAACAGCAATCGAATTGATGCCTCCTGATACGCAACTATCAACAAAGTGGCAATCGTTGTGGTCGGTGATCAGTTCTTACCTCGAGATAATATTCTTTATAGGCGAAACAATCAGTTGGCAAGAATTGCTTAAACTCATCGATGCTACGATGCCCTACGATATCCTGACGAATATAAATGACGCCCGGGACACTGAAATAGAAATCACAGACTGGGACACCGGGACACAAATGACGACGGGGACACAGGGAATATAAATGACGACCCGGACACAGGGACACAACTACAGCGGGGACGCCGGGGGGCACAGGGGGATATATAAATGACGACGGCAACAAAGGAAATGATCGATTAGCAATCATCATCAACAAAGCTCAAGGGCAATCAATAGAATCATGAGGTATAGATCTGAATACGGATTGTTTTCTCATGGACCATTATGCGTTGCATGTTCAAGAGTCGGTAAACCTGACAATCTATTTATATGCACAGACGATGGGACAGCAAAGAATGTTGTATATTCGCAAGTTTTACGTAGTTAAAAACATATATATATATATAAATATATATATATATATATATATATATATATATATATATATATATATTCACAGGTGGGACATAGGGACACAACGACTTACGCGCGCGGGGGGAGCTTGGGGGGGCGCGAAGCGCCCCTACCAACTAGGTGTTGGGGTGGCGCGAAGCGCCACCCCAACAGCTAGTATATATATATATATGTATATATATATATATATATATATATATATATATATATATATATATATATATATATATATATATATATAATAAGTTGTTTGTGTGTTATGTCTGTCTGTCTGTCTGTCGAGTGACGTCATGTCATCATGTCGTCATGTTGTCGTGAAGTTAGTTGTCGTCATGTTTGTTATGACGATGACGTCATTAAAAGTATTTAAGATAATCGTTCAAAGACAAATTTTTAATTGTAAGAAGATCGTGGACGGAAAAATATTTAATCGTAAAATGACTGAAGAACCTACAAGGGCAACAGACACACAACTTTCGAGTTACGTCATGTCATCATGTCGTCATGTCGTAATGAAGTTAGTTGTCATCATGTTCGTTATGACGATGAGGTCATTAAAAGTATTTAAGAAAATCGTTCTTAGAAAAATTCTTAATTGTAAGAAGATCGTGGACGGAAAAATGTTTAATTGTAAAATGACTGAAGAGCCTACAATGGCAACAGACACACAACTTATCTACATATATAAAAATAAGTTGTCTGTCTGTGTGTCTGTCTGTCAGGTGACGTTATGTTTCTGTGTCGACTGAAGTCATGAAGTTAGTTGTCATCATTTTTGCTATGACGGTGACGTCATTAAAGATATTTAAGACATATATGTTCACGTAGAAATCTATTAATGTTTAAGTTTAAAATGACTGATGAACTTACAATGGCAAAAGCCGATGAAGATGCTCAAAGAGTCTATGCCAAAAAACTTGCTGCTGATAGAGAAAGTCAGAAAAGAAAGCGTGCCGAGGAATCAAAAGAACAGCAAGGAAATAGGCTTGAGGCTAAAGAACGCAAAACCGCGCAGTTAGATGAAGATCCGCCTGGACAGCGAGAGTCAAAACATATCAAAACTGAAAATGATATCGATGATGATTGGGTTTGGGATTTTGACTTGGATAAGGTCATCAATGCCTACCAGATTTTAGTTAAAAAAGCAAAGGTTCGGCGATATGTATTTCATAGTGAAGCTGAAAAATAAAGAAGAAAAAGAAAACTGAAAAAAAAATGTAAAAAGCTAAAAAATACTAAAAAGAAAAAACACTCAAAGAGAAATTACAGACCGGGACACAAATGACGACCGGGACAGAGGGAATATAAAGAACGACCGGGACACTCAAAGAGAAATTACAGACTGGGATACCGGGACACAAATGACGACCGGGACACAGGGAATATAAATGACGACCAGGACACAGGTATTTAAGAATATCGTTCAAAGACAAATTTTTAATTGTTGGCTGGAAAATTTTTAATTGGAAAGGCTGGAAGATACATAAGCAGTAATGAAGCTGTTTGGCGAATTCTTTCATTTCCGATACATGAACGTAGTCCAGCTGTTGTTCACTTAGCGGTACATTTACAGAATGGTCAACGTGTTTATTTCTCGGAAACCAACGTGCAACAAAGAGCCCTGAATCCACCGGATACAAAATTAACAGCTTTTTTTTCGCTTTGCAAAAATGATTCTTTTGCAAAAAAACTGCTGTATACTGAAGTGCCTTCGTATTACACGTGGAATACTAAAAATAAAGTATTTGAACGTCGAAAACAGGGTAAGTCAGTCGACGGCCAACCTACCATCTTCAAAGATACCACGATAGGAAGACTCTACACCGTTCACCCCAATCAACATGAATGCTTCTTTCTACGCCTGCTTTTGGTGAATGTACCCGGTCCGACATCCTTTGAGTATTTGAGAACTGTAAACGGTACTATACATGACACTTACCGTAGTGCATGCCAAGCTCTGAATTTATTGGAGAATGACCAACACCGGGATAACTGCATCAATGACGCGTGCGAAACGTCAACCCCAAGTCAAATTCGTGCATTGTTTGGCATCATTTTAACAACTTGCTCTCCATCAGCTCCTACAGAGTTATGGGAAAAATATAAGTCAAACATGTCCGAAGATATACTCCATCGAAAACAGTTAGAGCCGTCAGATATGACTTTTGATTTTACATCAGAAATTTGTAACTACACTTTAGTTATTATAGAAGATTTGTGCGTACGTATGGCAAACAAACCTCTTCAG
Source organism: Artemia franciscana (assembly GCF_032884065.1). Taxonomy (NCBI): domain Eukaryota; kingdom Metazoa; phylum Arthropoda; class Branchiopoda; order Anostraca; family Artemiidae; genus Artemia; species Artemia franciscana. The sequence continues at coordinate 31,888,370 of NC_088873.1, forward strand.
GATTTGGGAATGCCTTCACCTAACCGTATCGCTGCTGTTTCGACATGTGTAGAATTGGATCGTGAACAAAGTTATAGTACGAGTGATCTATTGTTGTATGTACAAAATAACATTTCCAAGTTAACGTCGGAACAAAAAGACATTTATGATACGATAGACTCAATTTCAGGACGTATACAACTACCTTCTGATTTCTGTAATTTAGTGACGTCCAAAAATGAATTGATTGAAAAAGTATTTCCGAATATTCTAAAAAATTATAAAAATAATAAATGGCTAAGTGAAAGAGCGATTCTCGCACCCAAAAATATAGACGTCCACGAAATCAACAATATTGTTTTGACCAAGATTCGAGACCAGGCAGTCCTTTACAAGTCAGTCGACACAGTTTTGGAACCAAATGAAGCGGTTAATTATCCATCTGAATTTTTAAATTCCATAGATCTTTCAGGGTTTCCACCACACGAGCTACAACTAAAAATAGGCGTACCAATAATACTTTTAAGAAATATCAACCCACCAAAGCTTTGCAATGGCACGCGACTTGCCGTAATAAAAACAATGGAAAACCTAATAGAGGCCACAATCTTGACAGGGCCTTTTGAGGGTGAGGCTGTTCTTATTCCTCGCATTCCCATGATTCCAACGGATCTGCCTTTTCAATTTAAAAGATTGCAATTCCCAATTCGATTAGCATTTGCAATCACCATTAACAAACCTCAAGGTCAATCATTAGAAAAATGTGGTATAGATCTTAATACTGATTGTTTTTCCCATGGACAATAGTACGTTGCATGTTCGAGGGTCGGTAAACCTGACAATCTATTTATATGCAGCGACAATTGGACAGCGAAGAATGTTGTATATTCGCAAGTTTTACGCAGTTAATTTGTATTGTATCTATCTATCTATCAATCTATATAAAAACGAGTTGTGTGTATGCATGTTTGTTTGTTTGTAAAAAGAGCGTTTGCATATGACGTCATTATTAGTACATACGGCTTTGTATATGCACAGACAATGGGAAAGCCAAGAATGTTGTATATTCGCAATTTTTACGTAGTTTAACTCCTGCAGACGAAATGAATGCTTGCCTGAAAAATTCTAATTTATGGGCACACGTAAAAATATTAAAATTAACTACAAATATGCGTGTCCGATTGCAAAACGATGACTCTGGTCAAACATTTTCAGATCAATTGCTGGCAATTGGAAACGGAAAGCTCCCAGTAGTGGGAAAGCCAAAAATGTTGTTTATTCGCAATTTTTACGTAGTTTGAAACACATATATAAATCTATCTATATTCACAGGTGGGACACAGGGACACAACTAAAATGGCGCGTAACTAATATGGCGCGTAACGACTTACGCGCGCGGGGGGGGGGCTTGGGGGGTTGGCGCGAAGCGCCCCACCAACAAGGTGTTGGGGTGGCGCGAAGCGCCACCCCAACAGCTAGTATATATATATATATATATATATATATCTATATTCACAGGTGGGACACAGGGACACAACTACAATGGCGTGTAACTAGCATGGGGCGTAACGACTTACGCGTGCGGGGGGCTTGGGGGGCGCGAAGCGCCCCCACCAACTAGGTGTTGGGGTGGTGCGAAGTGCCACCCCAACAGCTAGTCTTCTATATATATAAAAATAAGTTGTATGAATTTCTGTGTTGAGGGTTTAAATGTAAAAACTGGGAATTCAATAAATATTTCGAAATATTTTGACAATAGATTAATGTAATTTGAAAACCTTAAAAAAGATACTTAAAATTTTGAGGTTTATTATAAATTGTTGAGCTTTAGCAAGCTTGGCACGTAGAGATTTCTCCAACTGTCAATGTTAGAATGAACACTGACAAACTGAAAAACATTGAAAAAGATAGAATGTTACCAAATTCTACAATGGCAGAAGAAACAGCCGAGGAAGCTGCTCAAAGAGTTAATGCCAAAAGGCTTGCGGCTAAAGAACGCAAAACCGAGCAGTTAGATGAAGATCAACCTGGACAGCGAGAGTCAAAACGTATCAAAACTGAAAATGATAGCGATGATGATTGGGTTTGGGATTTTGACTTGGATAAGGTCATCAATGCCTACCAGATTTTGGTTATAAAAACAAAGGTTCGGCGATATGTATTTACGTCTTAAAAATAAAGAAGAAAAAGAACACTGGAACTAAAAATGTAAAAACTGGGAATTGCATAAATATTTCAATATATTTTGACAATAGATTAAAGTAATTTTAAAACCTTATAACAGATACTTAAAATTTTGAGGTTTATTATAAATTGTTGAGCTTTAGCATGCTTGGCAGGTGAAGACTTTTCAACTGTCAATGTTAGAATGAACATTGACAAATTGAAAAACATTGAAAAAGATAGAATGTTACCAAATCCTGCAATGGCAGAAGAAACAGCCGAGGAAGCTGCTCAAAGAGTTAATGCCAAAAGGCTTACGGCTAAAGAACGCAAAACCGCGCTGTTAGATGAAGATCAACCTGGACAGCGAGAGTCAAAACGTATCATAACTGAAAATGATAGCGATGATGATTGGGTTTGGGATTTTGACTTGGATAAGGTCATCAATGCCTACCAGATTTTAGTTATAAAAACAAAGGTTTGGCGATATGTATTTACGTCTGAAAAATAAAGAAGAAAAAGAAAACTGGAACTAAAAATGTAAAAACGGGGAATTGCATAAATATTCCAATATATTTTGACAATGGATTAAAGTAATTTGAAAACCTTATAACAGATACTTAAAATTTTGAGGTTTATTATAAATTGTTGAGCTTTAGCATGCTTGGCACGTGAAGATTTTCCAACTGTCAATGTTATAATGAACATTGACAAATTGAAAAACATTGAAAAAGATAGAATGTTACCAAATCCTACAATGGCAGAAGAAACAGCCGAGGAAGCTGCTCAAAGAGTTAATGCCAAAAGGCTTACGGCTAAAGAACGCAAAACCGCGCTGTTAGATGAAGATCAACCTGGACAGCGAGAGTCAAAACGTATCAAAACTGAAAATGATAGCGATGAGTATTGGGTTTGGGATTTTGACTTGGATAAGGTCATCAATGCCTACCAGATTTTAGTTAAAAAAAACAAAGGTTCGGCGATATGTATTTACGTCTGAGAAATAAAGAAGAAAAAGAAAACTGAAACTAAAAATGTAAAAACTTGGAATTGCATAAATATTTCAAAATATTTTGACAATAGATTAAAGTAATTCGAAAACCTTATAACAGATACTTAAAATTTTGAGGTTTATTATAAATTGTTGAGCTTTAGCATGCTTGGATTGTTTTTCCCATGGACAATTATATGTTGCATGTTCAAGAGTCGGTAAACTTGACAATCTATTTATATGTACGGACAATGGGGCAGCGAAGAATTTTGTATATTCGCAAGGTTTACGTAGTTAAAAACATATATATGTATATATATATATATATATATATATATATATATATATATATATATATATATATATATATATATATATATATATATATATATATATATAAATAAGTTGTTTTTCTGTCTGTCGACTGACGTCATGTTTGTGTGTCGACTGACGTCATGTTTGTCGACTGACGTCATTATAAGGATTGAGTTGTATGTCGTCATGAAGTTGTTTGTCGTCTGACGTCATGTTTGTCGACTAACGAAACTACAGACCGGGACACCGGGACACAAATTACGTGTTATGTCTGTTATAACGTAATAGAGGCAACAATCTTGACAGGGCCTTTTGAGGGTGAGGCTTTTCTTATTCCACGCATTCTCATGATTCCAATGGATCTGCCTTTTCAACCTAAAAGATTGCAATTCCCAATTTGATTAGCATATTTAGTTTTCAGTCCAGAACCACTAAAGCTATTATGTAAATATCAAAAATATTTATGTTGTCTGAGCAATAATTTTTAGTTTTTATTTCAAAATAGAAAATTACCTGACAATTTTAGAATTATATCTATCTATATATATAAAAATAAGTTGTCTGTCTGTAGATCAGGTGACGTCATGTTTCTGTGTCGACTGGCATCATGAAGTTAGTTGTCGTCATTTTTGCTATGACGGTGACGTCATTAAAGATATTTAAGACGTATATGTTCACGTAGAAATCTATTAATGTTTAAGTTTAAAATGACTGATGAACTTACAATGGCAAAAGCCGATGAAGATGCTCAAAGAGTCTATGCCAAAAAACTTGCTGCTGATAGAGAAAGTCAGAAAAGAAAGCGTGCCGAGGAATCAAAAGAATTCCCCCCCCCCCAAGCCCCCCCGCGCGCGTAAGTCGTTACGCGCCATATTAGTTACGCGCCATTGTAGTTGTGTCCCTATGTCCCACCTGTGAATATATATATATATATATATATATATATATATATATATATATATATATATATATATATATATAATAATAAGTTGTTTGTGGGTTATGTCTGTCTGTCTGTCTGTCCGCATATGACGTCTGAATTATTTCATCAACTAAAAACTAATAAAAAAAACTAAAAAAACTAAAAACTGAAAAAGAAAAAAGATTAAAAAGAAAAAAGAAAAAAACTAAAAAAGCTAAAAAAAAGGGTAAAAACCAATAATAAAACTAAAAGACGCAGGGACACAACTACAATGCCGCGTAACTAATATTGGTAGAGCGTTATGTTTCAGGTTGTAGATCTGAAAGGTTCAACCCTGAATACAAAAGAAGAAAAAAAACTAAAAAAGGTAAAAACTGCAAAAAAAATAAAAAAAAAGAAAGAAAAACTAAAAACAAAAAATTTATTTCATAAACCAATTCAAAAACGAATGTATTCAAACCCGAGTAGCTGAGTTGGTAATGCGTTATGTTCCAGGTTCTAGGTTTGAGAAACTACAAAAAAAAATATAAAAAAAACTAAAAAAACTAAAAAAAACTAAAACAAGGTAAAAACTACAAAAAAAAACTAAAAAGAAAAAAACTAAAAACTAATAAAAAAATTTAAAAAAAAACTAAAAAAGAAAAAAAGGAAAAAAACTGAAAAATAAAGGAGAAAAACAAAACTAAAAAAAAAACTAAAAAGGTAAAAACTACAAAAAAAAACTAAAAAGAAAACAGAAAAAAAAACTAAAAAAAAGGTAAAAACCAAAAAAACTAAAAAGAAAAAAGGAAAAAAAACACAAAATTTATTTCATCATATACCAATTCAAAAACGAATGTATATACAGACCGGGACACAGGGACACAAATGACGACCGGGACGCCGGGGGAACAGGGGGATATCTAAATGACGACAGTGGCACAGGGAATGTTCGATTAGCAAGCAGCATCAACTCACCATCAAAGCAAAAGGGCAATCATTAGAATCATGAGGTATAACTAAAAAAAACTAAAAAAAAGGTAAAAAACTAAAAACTAAAAAAAAGACCAATTCAAAAACTAATGTATATACAGACCGGGACACCGGGACACAGGGAATATAAATGACGACCGGGACACTCAAAGAGCGATTACAGACTGGGAAACCGGGACACAAATGACGACTGGGACACAGGGAAGAAAAAAGAAAAAAAACTAAAAAAAAAGTAAAAACCAAAAAAAAACTGAAAAGAATATAAATGACGACCGGGACACAGGGACACAACTACAACGGGGACGCCGGGGGGCACAGGGGGATATATAAATGACGACGGGGACATAGGGAATGTTCGGTTAGCAATCACCATCAACAAAGCTCAAGGGCAATCATTAGAATCTTGAGGTATAAATCTGAATAGGGATTGTTTTGCCTATTGAGAATTATATGTTGCATGTTCAAGAGTCGGTAAACCTGACAATCTATTTATATGCACAGACAATGGGACAGCAAAGAATGTCGTATATTTGTAAGTTTTACGTAGTTAAAAACATATATATATATATATATATATATATATATATATATATATATATATATATATATATATATATATATATATATATATATATATATATATATATATATATATATATATATTCACAGGTGGGACATAGGGACACAACTACAATGGCGCGTAACTAATATGGCGCGTAACGACTTACGCGCGCGGGGGGCTTGGGGGGCTTTATATATATATATATATATATATATATATATATATATATATATATATATATATATATATATATATATATATATATATATATATATATATATATATATATATATATATATATATATATATATATATATATATATATATATATATATATATATATATATATATATATATATATATATATATATATATATATATATATATATATATATATATATATATATATATATATATATATATATACATATATATGTATATATATATATATATATATATATATATATATATATATATATATATATATATATATATATATATATATATATATATATATATATATATATATATATATATATATATATATGTATATATATATATATATATATATATATATATATATATATATATATATATATATATATATATATATATATATATATATATATATATATATATATATGTTTTTAACTACGTAAAACTTGCGAATATGCAACATTCTTTGCTGTCCCATTGTCTGTGCATATAAATAGAATGTCAGGTTAAACGACTCTTGAACATGCAACATATAATGGTCCATGGGAAAACAATCCGTATTTAGATCTATACCTCATGATTCTAATGATTGCCCTTGAGCTTTGTTGATGGTGATTGCTAATCGACGATTCCCTGTGTCGCCATCGTCATTTATATATCCCCCTGAGCCCCCCAGCGTCCCTGTTGTAGTTGTGTCCCTGTGTCCCGGTCGTCATGTCCCGGTGTCCCGGTCGTCATTTGTGTCCCGGTCTGTATATACATTCGTTTTTGAATTGGTCTTTTTTTAGGTTTTAGTTTTTTACCTTTTTTTAGTTTTTTTTTCTTTTAGTTTTGTTTTTCTCCTTTATTCTTCATTTTTTTCCTTTTTCATTTTATTTTCTTTTTTAGTTTTTTTTAGCTTTTTAGCTTTTTTAGTTTTTTATTAGTTTTTAGTTTTTTTTTCTTTTTAGTTTTTTTGTAGTTTTTACCTTTTTTTAGTTTTAATTTTTTTTTACTTATGTCCTGGTCGTCATTTATACTCCCTGTGTCCCGGTCGTCATTTGTGTCCCGGTGCTTTGTTGATGGTGATTGTTAATCGAACATTCCTTGTGTCCCGGTCGTCATTTATATTCCTTATGTGCCGGTGTCCCGGTCGTCATTTGTGTCCCGATGTCCCGGTCTGTAATTTCGTCAGTCGAAAACATGACGTCAGTCGACACAGAAACATGACGTCACCTGACAGATCCACATCCACAGACAGACAACTTATTTTTATATATATAGATATATATATAAATATATATATATATATATATATATATATATATATATATATATATATATATATATATTTTCTTTTTAGTTTTTTTGTAGTTTTTACCTTTTTTAGTTTTTTTCTTCTTTTGTATTAATGCTAAAGCCAAGGTTCAAACCTTGGCTTTATGGTTATCATAAACTAAAAACAATTTTAGTTTATGGTTATCATAAACTAAAAACAATAGTAATGTCAAAATTGAAACGAATAGAAATAACCACGAATAACAGTTGAGCTTCCGCTCTCCTGAAAATTGAAGTGTCATATGTATTTTTACTAAAGTAATATATATTTTGAACAGTGCTGTATGCTAATTTTTGTATGTGTTTAAAAAAATTTAATACTAATCCACTTTCTCTGGAAAAATATGTTTAAAAATTAACATAGCACTTCGTAAGAATTAGTGCATTTGTGAAAATTAGTATACTTTTTAATTAAAAAAAAAATACTTAATCTGGCCACTTACTTTTTTTCGAATTCTGTTTAATTTGAAAGTATAGAAACTAGTTGCTAAATATTCTGTCAGTCATAGTATATGGTCAGTTGTTGAATAGTTAAGACCTATCCATTCCTTTAAAAAGGACTAATCTCAGTTTTGAACCAGTTGTTGGTAAAAGATTTTTATTCTGATTTAATTAGACACTGAATCCTTTCAGTAGTTACAAAATAGTGAGAAAATTTTTACTTCTTATAAACTACTATAAATGTATATTAAGGCCGTGATTAAGTGAACTGATGGAACTCGAAAATCCCATGTTAAAATTGAAAATTTATATTTAAAAAGTACTCAAGTATTCATTGGCGGAAGATACCGCTTTTAATATCAGGCCGTAGCTTCTTGAAGATGGTACACAATGTTTGCTAGGATTTTGCTCTATTTCCTCTAATTGCTTAGAAATTTTTAGAAAATGTCTAGCTCTTTTACACAAGCTTACTCTATGAAGGATATTGCTTTTAGAACAAAATCGGTACTATCATGAGCAGAAGACAATAACCTATAAGATGATTGCAACCATTTTTCGATACATTTTCCCGTTTTCGAACAGTCCCATAGAATATTTTCAGCTACCTGAAATTTTTACAAGTTTTTTCCCAGAAAGAATCGCTTCAGATTCTAAGAATCGCTCAGATTCTAAATCGCCAATGAATAAGTGCCATTTAAGGGTTTTAGACAATTGACGGTCTCAAGAGAACTGAGAGAGAGAAGGCTACCCTAACTTCGATTTTAAACCTCGATGTTTTCAAGTTCACTTAATCACGGCCTTAAGTGTCTGTAACCGAGTGGAACAAGTAAACGTCACTGGATAAATCGAATTGACTGGAGTGTTTGTCTGCTGCATTAATTGAACTTTTGGTATTCTTAAAATGAGATAATAAGCAGAGCTTTAAATTTGATCATTTTATTCCAAGGAATGTTTACACAAGGCCAGAATCTAGTGAATAGCCATATGTCAAATGATGCGAAATCTTGAATAATGCCAATGCTTACCCTAATGAATGGTCAGTTAGCAAAAATAGACCCAATTTCATCAGAAATAGCTGGAATAAATGAGGGACGGCACGGTTATCAATTATAAAACATAAAATGATGAAGAAAGGAGGAAAAAGGAGGAGAATTAAGAGCGAGTGAAAAAGTTGAAAAACTATGGAAATATTTCAGTCAAGACCTCCGCTTGATCGTCTTCTGTGCAAAATAAAACTGATGTGCAAAATATAAAAAGCCAAACCTTAAAACAAAACACAAAACTAAAATAGGAATGACCATTTATTAGTAATGGTGAAAGGGTAACTGAATAAAAACACAAGTCTAAATGGCATTTTTTCATCTTACGTAAAGCACTCTTCAATACTAATCACTTTACAGGTAGATTATTATCAGAGATTCTATTTGATTGTACAACATAATTTTGTGAATGTATGTGAAAACGATCAGAATTAATAATTTCATCATAAATGGGACTTAACTTCATCATAAACTTCACTTACCTGGATGGGAGCAACCAAATCATAATCGCATTCTTTCATTGGTCTATCTACTACATCACGTACTGCAGATATTAGATCTACACTCAAAGTAGTTCTACTGCTGGTATACCATCATAAGCCTCTATTCCTCCTATAGATTTCTCAACTATACGGCAAAAGGTCCTATTATCCCTTTCTCTATAATCTTTCTTCAGTTGATCTCTTGTCCTAATTTCATGTTCTTTTTTCTTAATTCTTAACATTTTCTATTCCTCATTCCGAATAAATTAATAATCAACATAAGATTTAGTATTTTCCCTACTACCCATCCTATCTCTCGTTTTCCGCTGTGCATCTAAAGCTTCCTGGCGTTTCCGTTCAAAATCTTCATCAAAATATCCATTTTCGATTTAATTCTTAACTATGAAATCTAACTTTGAACCTACCTCAAATACAACATCATAAACTAATGCTAACCACTCCTCTTTATTTCCATCACCTAATAAAATCAAATAATTCTCTAATTTTTGCTCAACTTCTTCACTCATCATCATACTCTGAAAATCTTTCTCTCCTGTTACTTCCAGTGCCTTTCTAATCTCTAAATCTTCATTTTTTCCCTGTGTATTTTCTTCCTATTACTATTAGACGCTACTTTCTTAGAACTAACCCATTCAAAAGTAGTCTTAGCATGTAAGTGATCCGAACCTACCGTTGCCATCACCTCGAAATTCGCACATGTACGCCAAAGAGGAACATCCACAAAAAATATTTACAATCACGCTTGGAGAAGCCCCTGAGAAACAAGCAAAGTTTCCTACATTTCCATCTATTCCAACTCCTCCATTCAAAATACAAAAATTTCCCTTACCACAAAATCCAAAATTTTACGACCCCAATTATTTTTCTGTCTACTACGGTCCTTACTTGCCCTCGGAGGGAGATGGATTACTAAATCATCCCAAACCTTCCAAGCGGTTTAATCCGTACAGACATAAGGTGTCATCGAAACTTCTGGAGTAACCCCAACATAACCATTAAAGTCCCCCATAAGACAAAACGAATCGGAAGGGAACTAAATAGTAAATTTACTTTTTCATCCTCTAATATACGCCACGTACTCTCCTCACTGTACGAGCTCGACTCTGGAGGAATATAAACTGCATAAAAAATAATAAACCATCTATCGGCTTCGACTCTTAACCATATTAAATTCCACGAAACACTCTTCAGTCGTTAAACTTCGTGCCTAGAAAAAAAATTATCAGATACAAAAGTTGCTACTCCGCCAAAAGTTCGTCCATTCTTAGATTTTTTTAGGATGGACACCGAAATGCCGCAACCTTTCAAACTGAATTTTATTTTCCAACCAAGTTTCAGATACTGCTACAATATCAAACATGCACTGTGATACCAATAGACTATTAATTTTCATTTCACTCAATCCTTGAATTTTCCAATGCACTAAATTTATTCTTTCATGCACAACACCATGGCCCTGGTCTCCCTATTTTTGCGGCTGATTACTTTGATCTTGGAAAGATTGCTTACAAGGTGTGATCTACCTTTCATTTATTGTGGCTCTACCTCTAAGAAAGGGTGGCTGTGTTGCATTTCGCGCACTATCATTCGGGCTAATAATTTCAGAATCGCCTCTCTTTGGAGCGTCCCTTTCAACTTGTGACGCAGCAACAGAAATGGGAGTTTTATGCACTTTGATTACATTTAGTAGGATCACTAAATGCGCTGCCGAATGACTGCATGGATGTGGCGCTTGAGTTCGATAACTGCGAATCCGCTCTCAGTTTTCCGTCATCTATCAACGTTACGTTTGAATATCCAGCAGCCAATATATGATGTGCACTAGCAACTCCCTTTCCATATTCACCACCAGGTACTATGCGTTTCTCTATCGCATCAGTTGTGAAATTGTGTATATAACTTCTGTTCTCCATAAAAAATTCATACCACGCAACTTAGCCTCTTTTCCCGCTGATTTCGCTGCCTCAAGGGCAAATTTTATTTTCTTTCTCGCAAGCAGAAAGAAAATGTCAGGCGTAATTCAAATTTTTGCGTGTCTAAAATGTTCACCTGATCTCAGAACAAAACCGCTCGTAAATTTAACCAAGCTGGGGTGGTGGTTTTGATTACTTTTAATACGGAAAACGTGTTTTCCGTATAAGGCATTATACGGCATTATTCCGTATAAGGCATTATTCCGAATAAGGCATTCGGAACAAACTGGTTAAAAGTGGCAACTACATCTTCAAGTAATGTCTGTGCTCGTCGTCTTGGCGGATCAAAGGTGTGCAAAACCACATTTGTTCCTTTCGAATCAGCCTCCATATTACTCATTTTAAGTCGCATCTTCTCCAGTTCTGTTCTCAGAGAATCCACTTCCCGCTGCGTATTTATGTTTTCTGCCTTAGCTTCATCAATCGCTCCCTCCAACTTAGTTGATAACTACTTCCTGAGACCACACTGGCTAATCTAGATAAAACATATAATCGAGAAGAAAGGAAGAAAACGAGAAACATAAACAGCCAGTGAAAAATTGCAGAAAGCATTCTTAAAGGCTAACCATTTTCCAGGTAGATTATCATCAGAGATTCTATTTGATTGCACAACAAAATTATGTGGATGTGGATGTGAAACGATCAGAATTAATAATCTCATCGTAAATGGGACACAGCAAAGTTTCTCCAGTGTCTTTATTGAGAGCTACCTTTCGGTGTGCGTGCTTTTTTTTTATTTCAACTTCCTCCATGAAAACTTGCATGAGACCTTTAACGGGGGGCAATAACGGAGGTGCTGTCAAATAAAATGAAATAATGTGGATTGTTGCACAAACGTGGAGATAAGGCGGAATAAAAAATATCAGGCCTTTGGCGTAGCCCCGTGGTCTTGTTGATTGAGGATTTATGTTCTCATAACCTCTCCTTAATTGCCGTTGGGTTCTCCCAAAATAAAAGCTGTCACTACAACAGGGAGTTGTAGTGACTCTATTCTATAAACACCACTACCGAGAATGGGGCTGGTTTTATCTTTCCCACTGTTGAAAAGCTCTGTCTTTTATTTGAATTTTTAAAGGTAACATTAAGTTTGTGTTTTTTAAGGATTTTTTTCAGTTTGTCACTTAATTTTGGAATGTCGGATAGAACAGTGAAAAGTTTCGTATCATCCACCAATGGAACGATATCTGTTGCGGTCTGTGGAGTTCATGCATCCTTTTCTGCCTTTTTTCGTCTTTTGTCTATAATGGTTTCAAGTAGTTTTATGGGGTACCCATTGCAAAATAAAATGTCCTTAATATAATTCAATTCGGAGAATATGGGAAGTTCCGAGCATATTTTTATTACTGGGTCAACCAAAGAAATAACTACTCATTTTTTATGCAGGGAGAGTGGTTGGAGGAAAAATGCAAATACTTATCTCTATGCATAGGCTTTCAATAAATAGAAAGTTCAAGAATAATTGACTTCATCATAAGTCCCATTTATGATGAAATTACTATTTCTGATCGTTTTGACATACATCCACAAAATTATGTTATGGAATCAAATAGAATCTCTGATAATAATCTACCTATAAAGTGATTAGCCTTTAAGAGTGCTTTACGTAAGATGAAAAAATGCCATCTAAACTTATGTTTTTATTCAGTTACCCTTTTACCATTACTAAGAAAGAGTCATCCTGTTTTAGTTTGTGTTTTTAGTTTTTTATACTTATCAGTTTTATTTATCAATTTTATCAGTTAATTTGTTTTATTATAAGTTTTATTTTGCACTGAGGATGGTCAAGCGGAGGTATTGACCGAAATTATTGCATAATATTTCAACTTTTTTACTGGATGTTTTTTGCCCTTGTTTTTTTTTAGTTTCTTCGTGATTTTATATTTTGTCTAGATCAGTCAGTGTGGTCTCAGGAATAATTTATCAACTAAGCTGGAAGGAGCGATCTCTGAAGTTAAGGCAGAAAACACAAATACGCAGCGTGAAGTGGGTTCTCTGAGAACAGAACTGGAGAAGACGCGACTTAAAATGAGTAATATGGAGGCTGATTCGAACGGAACAAATGTGATTTTGCACACCTTTGATCCGTCAGACGACGGAGCACAGACATTACTTGAAGATGTAGTTGCCAGTTTTAACCAGTTTGTTCCGAATGCCTTGATACATCTTAGCGACATGAAACACGTTTTCTGTAATAAATGTTATCAAAACCACTACCCCGGTTTGATTAAATTTACGAGCACTTTTGTTCTGAGATCAGGTCAACATTTCAGACACACAAAAATTTGGATTACGTATGACTACACAGAACGAGAATCGCTTGCGAGAAAGAAATAAAATTTGCCTTTGAGGCAGCGAAATCAGCGGGAAAAGAGGCTAAGTTGCGTGGTATGAATTTTTTATGGAGAACAGAAGTTATATACACAATTTCGCAACTGATGCGATAGAGGAGCCACAGTACCTGGTCGTGGATATAAAAGGGGAGTTGCTAGTGCACATCAAATATTGCTGCTGGAGATTCAAACGTAACGTTGATAGATGACGGAAAACTGAGGGCGGATTCACAGTTATCGAACTCAAGCGCCACATCTATGCAGTCATTCAGTAGCGCATTTAGTGATGATTAAGGGGATAGGGGGATAGATTAGACCATGGGAACTATAGAGGCATAAGCCTAAGTAATGTTCTTAGTTAGGTTTTTGATAAGATATTATGTCATAGGATAGATAGTTGGATAGACAAAAATAGAACTTTATCAGGTTCGCAGGCAGGGTTCAGAAAAGGCTATCGTCTTATAGATAAGATTTTTATTTATTATGGATGATTAGGAAATAAGTTGGAAGAAAACAGGGCAGGCTATTTGTTGCATTTCTTGATTTAAAAAGGGCGTTTGATAGAGTGGATAGAAGCTTAATGATAGAGTCGTTGTTAGGACTAGGGCTACCAAGCGTATTTGTTAAGATTATAGCATCCATGTATAATATAGTTAAGACTGTATACGGGTTGGCATAGATTTATTTAGGGTTATTACGAGTAGACATGGTGTTAAGCAGGGATGTAAAATTATATCCCCAAGGCTATTTTCATTGTATATTTATGATTTTGAAGAACATTTGATAGGCAGAGGCGTCCCAATCATTAAGCTTTCAAGTGCAAGTGTTATGGCATTATTTTTTGCGGACGACATAGCATAAGTAGCAGAACGTCATGAACATTTGCAACTGCTGCTAGATCTAGCATCTTCTTAATTTAGGAATAAGAAACCAGTATTAAACATAAAGAAGTTGATGGTTATGGTTTTTAGTTTTAGAAAAAGTGGAGAACAGTGAAGACGGTGGGAGCAGTGAAGATGTTAAAAGTAGAATAGGTAAGGCTCAGGGTGTTTTTCACAGTTAAAAAAAAATATGGAAGAATAGGAAGATAAGTCTGCAAACCAAGACTAGAATATTGAAAGAAACAGTGATGACAGTGGTCAAATATGGCTCTGAAGCATTTATGCTGCGAAAAATGGACGAAAATTTACTAGATGTTTTCCAGAGAAATTGCCTATGGATAGTTCTGGGTACCCGGCTGACTGACCGTATTTCAAACAGTAGGTTGTACGAAAAATATGGTTCAATCCCGCTTTCTAGGGCTATAATGAAAGAAAGGTTGAGATGGCTTTGCCACGTTCTGCGGATGAAGGATGACATAATGCTGAAGATTGTCCTTTTTGGCCAACCATCTGGGGCTACATGGAAAGCAGGTCGTCCTCGTCTTGGGTGGGAGGGTGTCATAAATAAAGATTCAAAGGAAATGAGAACTTCCTGGGAGGGTGTAAGAGGGAGGCCTTGAATAGGTTAACTGGAGGAGGAACGTGCGTAGCTTTGTTGACCTCAGGTGGCTTGGTGCTGCAGTGAGTTATTAGTAGCAGTAGTAGTAAATGACGCCGCGTACTATGTTAGTCTATCTATATAAAAATAAGTTGTTTGTCTGTTGACTGACGTCATGTTTGTGTGTCGACTGACTTCATGTTAGTCGACTGACGTCATTATAAGGATTGAGCTGTATGCCGTCATGAAGTTGTTTGTCAACTGGCGTCATGTTTGTCGACTGACGAAAGTACAGACCGGGACGCCGGGACACAAATGACGACCGGGACACACAAAGAGAAATTACAGACTGGGACACCGGGACACAAATAACGACCGGGACACAGGGAATATAAATGACGACCGGGACACAGGGACACAACTACAACGGGGTCGCCGGGAGGCACAGGGGGGATATATAAATGACGACCAGGACACAGGGAATGTTCGATTAGCAATCACCATCAACAAAGCTCAAGGGCAATCATTATAATAATGAGGTATAGATCTGAATACGGATTGTTTTTCCCATGGGCAATTATATGTTGCATGTTCAAGAGTCGGTAAACCTGACAATCTCTTTATATGCACAGACAATGGGACAGCCAAGAATGTTGTATATTCGCAAGTTTTATGTAGTTAAAAACATATATATATATATATATATATATATATATATATATATATATATATATATATATATATATATATATATATATATATATCAATCTATATTCACAGGTGGGACACAGGGACACAACTACAATGGCGCGTAACTAATATTGCGCGAAAAAAGCTAAAAAAAGAAAAAACCTAAAAAGAACAAAACTTAAAAAAGTTAAAAAACTTAAAAGAAAAAACACTGGGACACAAATGACGACCGGGACACAGGGAATATAAATGACGACCGGGACAAAGGGACACAATTACAACGGGAACGCCGGGGGGCAGGGGGATATATAAATGACGACGGGGACACAGGGAATGTTCGATTAACAATCACCATCAACAAAGCTCAAGGGCAATCATTAGAATAGTGAGGTATAGATCTGAATACGGATTGTTTTTTCCATGGACAATTATATATTGCATGTTCAAGAGTCGGTAAATCTGACAATCTATTTATATGCACAGACAATGGGACAGTGAAGAATGTTGTATATTCGCAAGTTTAACGTAGTTAAAAACATATATATATATATATATATATATATATATATATATATATATATATATATATATATATATATATATATATATATATATATATCTATTCACAGGTGGGACACAGGGACACAACTACAATGGCGCGTAGCTAATATGGCACGTAACGACTTACGCGCGGGGGGGGGGGCTTGGGAGGTGCGAAGAGCCACCCTAA
The DNA here is from genome assembly GCF_032884065.1 of Artemia franciscana. Lineage (NCBI taxonomy): Eukaryota > Metazoa > Arthropoda > Branchiopoda > Anostraca > Artemiidae > Artemia > Artemia franciscana. Next base: position 31,904,993 of record NC_088873.1, read on the forward strand.
CATCTAGTACATCATATAATCATTTCTTATGACATCATATTAAGAATGGATTTTTCATTCTTAATATGACAAGCATTTTTCTTATATGAAACAATCATTTTCTTATGTGATGTCGTACATAGCATAGTTAAGATTGTTGAATTTCAAACACATCAACCATTTATATAACACAGTGTCTGTTAGAAGACCCAAAAAACAAAATTTGCAGTTGCAGCTACTATAAATATTGATTCTTTGGAACCAACATCTGAACTATCAAACGTGATAAGACAATAAAATCGATAATCTGGACTATCAATTGCGACAACGCTATTGCGAACAGCTAAAGCAAAGACCATTACTAAATTGTAGCGAGTCAAAAATGAAAATGAAGAGCAAAGACGCACGCGGTTATAAGAAAAGCGGCGCCACGTCAGAAATGAAAATGAAGAGCAAGACACACACGGTTAGAAAAATTAGCGGCTGCGTGTCAAAAATGATAATGAGGAGCAGACATGCGCATTTAGAAGACATACGACACTCAGCTTGTGAGCGAGCAAAAAATTAAAGTGAAAAGGAAAGACACACACAGTTACAAGACATGCGACACCAAACATGTGAGTGAGTCAATGAAAATCGAGCTGGACAGTGAGAATCAAAACTTGTCAAAATTGAAAATGATAGCGAGATAATAGGGTTTGGGAATTTGACATGGATAAGATCATCAGTGCCTACCATACCCTTATTAAAAAAAAAAACACCAAAAGTTCGGCGATATGTGTTTCATAATGACGAAAGACAAATCGATGTAAAACGAATTAAACAAACTGAAAATGATAGCGATGATTAATAGGTTTTGGATGTACACATGGATAAGGTCACAATGGGAAAAATAGAAAAATTTTACATCTTATTTTTGCTGTTCTATCGTGACCCTCTGGAAAAACGGCCACCAGAAGTGTAACGACATGGAAAAAGAAACTGGTCATTAATGCAAGCCAGAATAAGCCACGTGGTCTTTTCATCTTGCTTTTTAGTAGTTTTCCTCTCTCTTGTAACAGTTGCGTCGCAGTTTTTAGATTTTTGCTACTTAAATGTGTTTACTAATCAAAAAGATTCAACTTCGCATGATAAAAAAAAAACTGTCTAAAATAACAAATTCAAAGATGACCTAGAAAGAATGGTGACAAATCACTTGAAATCTCCTATATATAATCTTTTCAGGCTTCACAATGTTTGTCTTTTGTAAAAGAGAGTCCATCAACTAATAAACTAAGCTGCGGAAAGCTAATCCGCTTATGAAAATTTCTACTAGTAATCTACTTATAAAGTGAATTTTTTTCTTTGATCCAATTTTCCAGTTTAAAAGACGGTGTAAAATCAGAATGAAGCCTATATTGTGCTATAAACTATAAACCCTGCAAGTTCCCGTGATGACATAACCAAATTTCGAATTAATATATAAGCTTTAACCACTGGATTTTGAGTTTAGTCGGATCAGGATATAAGCCTTGTAAGTACATTCGTATTCACTTCAGTTTAAATATCTTCGAAGCTAGTGCGGGGTTCAAGATATTAATCTGGGATTATGCATAGCTGAACCATTCTGTAATTCTTAGCGTAGGAAGCATGTCTAGTTTTTAGTTTAGTAAAAATTTCCTAGTTTCTTGTTATTCAGTCGACTATTATTGAAATTATTTATAATTGTAAATGGCAAACTGGATTAGAATTTAAAATTTAGCTAAAAATGTTTCTTGTGAAGGGTAAAACACAACTAAAGATATTTTTGGGCCAAAATGTTTCTGAGAGGGAGGGGGGTGAAGCACTCCTAGAACGGGTTTAGAAAATCTTAGTCTCCCTCCTATGTATTTAAGTATGTACCATTTTCCCATTTTTAAGAATTATAAAAGAGTTCTTGATTAGAACCCAAACCTTGCTTAGAAGCAATACAAAATTACTAGCAAAATATGACATATGTTCAAGAGGTTCAGCAGACGACCTTTTTAAAATGCTAAACGTTAGAAGCTAGGCGTTCTTGAAGCACTATTTCTTGGCTTAGAAGGTCGGTCAGTTTTAGCCTGGTGTCTTTGTAGAAATACCACATTAAGAATGATTTGACATCTTACTTAAACACGATTTTGAATTATTAACACAGCAGATCACGGATCATGGCTTCAAAAAAGTATGGATGAACTCTGGATCAGGTTTGTCGATAAAAAGAAAACGAAACAAACTGCGCACAAACCAATACGTCCGCACAGTGTAGTTGCTGATCTCGCCTTTGCGCAGGAGTGCTATACGAATTTGGGGAAAATGACCCGACGCTTCCCGTGTTTTTCCATGGATCCTTCTTAGTACCCGTCTAAAGCTGGATGGGCTTTTGGCTTGTCTCACATGAAAACATCGTTAACCTTCGTGCCATATTTAACAATAAGCACCACTGAGACTTGAACCAGGCATTTCCCTTGTTCGTCCAGTTGCTATTCGGTCAGACCAAATAAAGCATGACTTTTCCCTTCTTATTCGATTTTTTTTTCTTAAATTTTCCACCACATGTCAAATTATAATTTAACATAGATCACGTAGACACAACCCCGGCCTAAATAAGCTTTATAAAACCTAGATCTATATTCGTAATGGAATCTTAATTGTGTTGCGACAGCAACACTTTGGTTTTGTCCGTTTTTTTTGTGTTTTTTTTTTCCTGTGCCGCTGATCTCAGCTTATTCCTGGAAACTGGTAAGGGTCTAACCTGTGCGGTTTTTACGGGAAGTGTGGACCTCAGGCCGGATTAATGAATATGACATTACATTTCGGAAAGCTCCGCAGAACTCTTGCCTGGGGCCAAAAAGGATGGTTTTTGCTTGTCCACGAGCCAGAGCCTATGGTGTACGAAGTGAAGTGGAGTTATATAGCCTATGTCAGAGAGGAGTATCTGAAGTTGTGCAGCCAAGCTTTCGTTTCATCAAACATGTTTCTGCTTTCGAGTCTTGGCTTTTTTCTACAATTGGCCATGACTTCCACTTTTCCCACAAGTATTCCCTCTTTTTTAAATTCTCGTCTTGGCTTTTTTCTACAATTGGCCATGACTTCCACTTTTCCCACAACTATTCCCTCTTTTTTAAATTCAAAAAATCCGTTGATTTTTGAATTTAAAAAAGAGGGAATAGTTGTGGGAAAAGTGGAAGTCATAGCCAATTGTAGAAAAAAGCCAAGACAGATTGTTGAATTAAGTGGGCAGCCCAGTCAAGGGTTAATTTTATCCCTTTGATTGCCGTTGTTACTGTCTGCCATTTATGCTACACCTTTCCGTGCATGTGTGTCCCTTCACAAATGCCAAACTAGAGTCGTACCTGTTGGAGGTTCTCGCTGGGGAACACACGCAGGTTGACTACGGGTTAAATTACTTGAAAATTCTCCTCTCATGGCTATCACTCGACAACGCTGAACTAGAGTCAACCCTCTCATGCTAATTCACGGTGGGTTGGGTTCACTCTGTTCTAGCAGGCAAGCAGGCAGGCACCACTTTCAAATTGAAGATGGACTAAAATCTATAAGTGTTAAATATATGCGGCAGTTACCCGGCCCCACAGCTAATATATCTTCTTTGATTGATAAATAGAAAAATTTACAGAAGCAAAAATGTGGCTTTTTCCCACGGGCCCGAATGTGCTGCCATCTATTGTTTCTACCCATTCCTATTCGTGATCAGCTGAGGTTATCATTCGGTTTTTCGGACTTGGAATTGCGGTAGAGAAATGGTATCAGATGTACCCAATAAACTTTAAAAGTTCTCACATTGCTAAAGAAATTGGAGGTTATCCTTTGCTCCTTTCCAAGTGGTGACGTTAGAAAGTTGGCCTACGGCAAAAAAAATCAACTTTTGAGCTAAGACAGATAGAATTTTTTTTTAACGGTAATCAATAGCTCTTGATGAGATGATCAAAGTATACGACATCCAATTTTTGGTACAAAAATTCCTTCATTAGCTATACCAGTTTGAAAGTTTCAAGGGGTTAACAACTTCGTTAATATGATACAAACTGAAACGAAATCTAGGCTGATACAAAGTGTGAGACATATAGAGGACTTTTAAGTGACAGTCGGCTGTTAGGTAATAATAATCTTCGGCAATGAGGGATTAGCAACTTTTGCTAGTTGGTGTATCTATTATTTGTTTCCAGTGTATTTGATGGTACAACCAATTTGTTTCCAGTGGTAAGACATGTAGGGGACTTGTAAGTAATAATCTGCTGTTAGGGTACAATCAACCTCAGCGATGAGGGGTTTGCAACTATGCTAGTTGGTGTACCCATTTATTGGTTTCCGGTGAACTTGATGCTTATCAAGGGAGAGGGACTTATAAGCAAGAATTGGTTCACTATGGACGAGAAACGACTGTTAGCTCATATCATCTTCGGCACTGAGGGGTTTGCCACTTTTACTAGTTTGTGTACCTATTATTTATTTCCGGTGTATTTGATGGTTAAGCCAATTTGATTCCAGTGGTAAGACATGTAGGGGACTTGTAAGTAATAGTCGGCTGTTGGGCTACAATCACCTTCAGCGATGAGGGGCTTGCAACTTTTGCTAGTGTGTGTACCGATTTATTTGCTTCCGGTGAACTTGATGTCTATCACGGGAGAGGGACTTGTAAGTAAGAATCTGTTCACTTTGGGCTAGAAATTAGTGCAAATTTGGTGCACATTGTATTCGATCCTTTTAAATCTGTCAGAGTTAAGTGTTTACGCAACGGGTACAAACGATAACGTAAAACAATGAGGTAGTTTCGTAATAATTAGTGCCAGCTATAGTATTTTAATCCTGAAAAGTTACGGATAGCTTTATGATACCGACTAGATTATATAAGATATTGTTCTAAGTTTTCATCTGTCACGATGTCTACTATTGGAAAGGATAAAGTTCGACTGGCTGCAAAGTCAATTTAGTCCCTTCTTTCCATATTATTTTGTAGTTGTTGTTTTTTCAACGCTGAGGAATAGCCTTTGGTCATGTGATAATTGATTGCGTTCTTGTTTGGACATACCGTTTTAAAAACTTCGATAGGCTGACAACTTCATCATTTAATCGATAGTGAAGAAACGAGCACAGAAGAGAATGTAAAACAATGAGATAGCTTTATAATACCAACTAGATTATATAAGGTATTGTTCCAAGTTTTCATCCGTCACGAGGTCTAGGATTGAAAAGGATAAAGTTCAACTGCCTAAAAAGTCAATTTAATCCCTTCTTTCGATACTAATTTGTTGTTGTTTTTTTCAACGCTGAGGAATAGCCTTTGATCATGTGATTACTGATCGATAGCAAAGAAACAAAACCAAAGTGTTGCTCTCGCAACACTTTGGTCGGCGAAACCGGACAAAGGTTGCCGCAACACTTCCCGTTGCCCGGGCAACGTAGGTCTAGTTTAATCCTAATCTAATCCTGTTCATTTCAAGGAACTTCATGGTATGTTCTAGTGGGCCAATTCGGCAGCTCATTTCGAAAAAAAATATATGGACTTGTTACTCAGATTAAAAAATAGCAACTGTAAGGATTAGGCTGATGGTTGTGGGGAAGTTCTCACTTGCGCTCTTTTATACTGATGTAGGGAAGTTCCCACTTAGGCTTTTTTATACTGATGGAATATCGATCAATTGTTTGATTGATCCATCAGTCATAATAAATGTTGATGGTGTTTTAATATAAAGGAACCTAAGTTGCCAGTTCCCCAATAGTAACCACCGGTCTAATCATTATCATGCTTTACCTGTGTGATAGATGATAAAAATGACAACACCAAGGGTAATATGTTCGACATCAAGTTTGTCTTGCGCCATAAAATCAACTCCACTTCATATTGGGTTAGTTTTTGAAACAACCAACTCGTATTGGTGCATATCAAATCATTCTCTCTTTACGAATGAAAAGATGTAGATATAAATTGCATTTCCAAACATTGGGGAAGAATTGAATCCTAAGAAGGAAAACGTTAGCTTTGGTATGTGCTATCTAACGGAGCAACGCCAGTCAATATCATATTCTATTTAGGCGTTTAAAATTGTTTCATTTAGTTGTCAATCTAGCTGGTTCCATTAGGGGAAAACTCATCTTAGGTTTTATGATTTCAGAAAATAATCAACGTATAACAGCTTCTGCTAACAATCAAGACCGACCAAAAAAATGTCCAACGATTCAGCTTTTGACTATTTCAGGTTAGTTGCCTCTTCCTTATATTAAAAATCATTCCTTAAAGTTGTACAATCCTAAAAGGGTTTTAAATTATCGAACTACATCTTTTCAGCAGTTTTAATATAGGAAAAGGCCAAGTTTGCTCTTTTTTCTCTTTTACTATTTAGATTATTTTGATCTTTTCTAAGTTTGTATCTTTAATTTTCTCCTTTGTTTTTGATTACCATAAGCATCAATGCTCATGTCCTGGCTTTTACGTTGCTCCTTAGTATCTAATTATTAATAACTGAAACCCTCTTGCCCATAATTCTTTCATCAAATAGTTCAAAAGAGACTTACCAGTTTTGTTTTTGAAAAATGCTATATTTTTTCCCTTAAACTAGACTATGTTAGCTTTCGATGTCCCGGTTCTTAACTCTACTCCGTGTGTCTAAGCATTATAAAAGTCAATTGTCTTTGAAAGGCCATGTGCCAGGGACTCCTACAGCTCCTTGTTTCTGTGCTGGATTCATTGCACTAAAAGAGCATAAATATGTGACTTCACTTCATTTTTTAATACTTAAAATTATATTAAATAAATTAAAATATATGATAACGTGTAAAACTCTTAATTAAGATAGTGAAGAAATTTATAAAAAAAAAAAATATTTGGTAATACAAAAATGAATATAAATCAGAAGACTGTGCTGTCTACGAAACTATTTCTGCAACAGGCTTAAGGACTTATTTAAAAAGGAACTCGTAAGCTAAAACTTTTATAGCCTTTGTGATAGTTTACTAGTGAGACAGCTCCTTCTTTCCAAGACATCGCTGCGAATGTCTTTGCATTCTATTGATAAACAGATTGGTAAGAATGAAATTGTTGTTTTTTCACTGGGCTTATTGTAATTTCAGATATGAACGACAGCCCTTAGGATGGAATACTCCAGCCGACTACTTAGAGTATGTTCATCCCCATTGGAAACAATTTGATGCGCCTAACCCGTTTCTTCATTACTTTCTTGGAATTCTTTATATATTTCTGACAGCTGGATCTCTGATTGGAAATGGTGTCGTCATTTGGATATTTACAGCGTAAGTGTTCGCAAATATAGCGATCGCAAATTGTGTCGGTCTGTCTGTCGTTCCCGGTTTTTCTAGTTTAGGCACTTCCAGATAAGCTAGGACGATGAAATTTGGCTGTCGTGTCACGGACCAGACCAGATTAAATTAGAAATAGTCGTTCCCCGATTCGACCATCTGGGGGGGGGGGGAGTGGTGGGACGGTTAATTAGAAAAATGAAGTATTTTTAACTTACAAATAGGTGACCGGATCTTGATGAAATTTGATATTTAGAAGCATATCGTGTCTCAAAGATCTAATTTTAAATCCTGACCGGATCCGGCAGCATTGGGGGGAGTTGGAGAGGGAACCTAAAATCTTGGAAAACGCTTAGAGTGGAGGGATCAGGATGAAACTTGGCGGGGAAAATAAGCACAAGTCCTCGATACGTAATTGACGTAACGGGAACGGGTTTGCTCTCTTTGGGGGAGTTGGGGGGAGGGTTAATTCTGAAGAATTAAAAAACGAGGTATTTTTAACTTTCATATTTAGGTATACTCATATATGAGGTATTTTTAACTGTCAAATATGAAATTTCATATTTAGAAAGACCTCGTAACTCAGATCTTTCATTTTAAATCCCGACCGGATCCAGTGTCATTGGGGGAATGGGGGGACCGGAAATCTTGGAAAATGCTTAGAGTGGTGAGATCAGGATGAAACTTGGTAGGAAGAATAAGCACAAGTCCTAGATACGTGATTGATATAATCGGACTGAAAAATTAAATGATTCTGAAAAATTAGAAAAAATGAGGTATTTTAACTTACGAAGGAGTGATCAGATCTTAATGAAATTTCATGTTTAGAAGGAACTCGTAACTCAAACCTCTTATTTTAAATCCCGACCGTATCCAGTGCCATTGTTGGAGTTGGGGGGGATGGAAATCATGGAAAACGCTTTGAGTGGAGAATTCAGGACGAAACTTGGTGGGAAGAATAAGTACAAGTCCTAGAAATATAATTGTTATAACCGGACTGAATACACTTTCTTTGGGGGAGTCGGAGGGGGTGTTAATTCGGAAAAATTAGAAAAATTGATGTATTTTTTACTTAAGAACGGGTTACCGTTCGTGGGGTATTTTAAGTTTGATATTTAGAAAAACTCATGTCTCAGGGTTCTAATTTTAAATCCCGACCAGATCTGGTGACATTGGGGGGGAGTTGAAGGGGGAAACTGGAAATCATGGAAAACGTTTAGAATGGAGAGGTCAGGATGAAACTTGGTGGGTAGAGTTAGCAAATGTCGTAGATATATGATTGATGTAACCGGACTTGATCCACTCTCTTTGGGGGAGTTAGGAGGGGGGTCCAGTGCTTTGGCAAGTCCGGTGCTTCTGGGCGTGCTAGGACGATGGAAATTGGTAGGCGTGTCAGGGACTTGCAGAAATTGATTTAATAAAGTCGTTTTCCCCGATTCGACCATCTGGGGATTCGACCATCTTCAGCCCCCCGATTTGACATTTCGGGGGGGGGGGGCTGAAGGAAGAGGAAAAATTAGAAAAACGAAATATTTTTAACTTACGAGTGGGTAATCGGATCTTATTGCATTTGGATATTTAGAAGGATCTCGCGTCTCAGAGCTCTTATTTTAAATTCCGACCGGCATTAAGCCTCTGATTTTCCTTTTAAATTAATCTATTAGTTCTTAGAATTTTACTAGAGCTCATGCCATATGAGCTCTTGGCTCTTCCTACCTCGCCACAAGTGCCATATGAGCGCATGGCTCTTGTTATTTTGGTAAACGAACGAAAAAACAAAAATTTCTTCTTAGAGCCCTCCTGCTCCCTACCAACCAAACAGTAAGGATATACTGGGTAATATAGTTTTGTTACGAAAAAGTTGGTTTACAAACTTCCATATATTTTCGACAAATACTGTACGCTCATCATTTTTGATGACAATAAATAAAGCTCAGATCTAAATTCTTCCGCGAGATATCGTGTTTGTCCAGCCATTATTGCCATTATAAATTATCTTCAAAATTTTGGTGGTTTCTATTTTGTTGCACAAATGAGTATATTAAATTCCAAAATGTCATCAGATTTTCTCTAAAGCTCATAGTTTTGTGGATTAATTTTTATACTTTTCCGTTTTTGGTGTCTCATAAAAAGAGTAAATTAAAAAAAAGGACTAAAATTGTCTGCTTGTACTAAGCTAGGATACAAAACTGTGGAAAGAAACTTTTCTAAGTGATTTAATTTTCTATTACAAAAATTCCCAAATTTCAAAACACAGAACTAATTTTATGAAAACGAAATCTATATGCACTGCAGGGCCGACGCAGGGACCTTAGTAGTCAAAAAGAGTCGTTAATTCTTAAATAAAATAAAAAACGAAATCTATGCTAGCTGGGGAAAATTCTAATTTCCTATTCAAATTCATTAGCTAAGCTCTATTAGAACCATATATTTTAAAACCAAATAAATATAAATTTTGGGTTCAGTGTTGTATTTTATTTATGAAGAGCTGACATTGATTGTGTAAGGATCTAAGCAAGATCTGGCATTAAATTGTTAACAGTTTGTCCTTACAATTGACGTTTTCTATTTATTTCATAGGCAGTACAATAACGCTGCCTAATAAAGAGCAATATGGCTTCAACATGTTATTTTTTCTTTGGACCAGGCCATTTCGTATGGAAAGGGGGTCACAGAAACTTTGCAAGAGGCTCATTCGATTGGAAATTGAAAGTTTTAGATCCTTTTTTGGGGTTAGAAATAATCAGAGGGCTATTATGCCCCCTCCTATGTCCTTACTATTTACCCACTCCCTGCCGAACGCATAAAACACAAGATCAAAATTTTGAGATAGCTAATTTATTCATTGTAGTCGGACCGTCTAGGTATGACATAACCCCGATAAGCCCTGAGACAATTATTTTGCATTATGCTGTTTGTCACTTGTTCACTTATAGATTTTGTTATTGGGAAGGGGGAATGCTTAATCCTGGTGTTCGAAAAGACCAGGTGACAGGTGAAACTTTCAGGGAATGTTGAGCTAAATTAAAAAACATGGTGTACATATAGGTTGTCACAAAGGCGTATCTGCAGTATCACTGGGATGGCTTAGGGTAATAACTTAAGTAATAAGAATAACTTACAGGACATGTTGAAGGGAATATTGAGCTAAATTAAAAGACATTATATAAATCCAGATAATAAACGGAGTATTTGTAATACCTCAGGAACGGCTAAAATTATTATTTTTTTTAAATTATTAGTTTAAAACTCTCAGGCCATGCTGAACTGCATCAAAAGATAATATGTTGATTCAGCTTGCCAAAACAGTCCATCTGCAATATATCAGAAACAACTAAAGCTGTTAAATTCGAATTTTACAAGTGAAAATAATGCAGGTTTTCTTTCCATTTATTTGAATAATATCTCCCTATCCATTTCTCCAATGTTCAGTAGTAAGACTATGATTAGCGTGCTGCAAAACTTTGCTATAAATATGAATGGAAAACCAAATTCTTAATTTTTAAAATATAAACTGAAAAACCGAAGAACTTTACAAATATTCGTTTTACAAGCCAATAAAAAAAAACAATGTCAATTAAAAACGAACAGAAATTAATTTTCAAAAATACTTGAAAAAATAAAAAAAAAATCTTTTATTTTGGGTTCAAATAATCGAATCTATATGTATCCAATACTCTTTCTGCAGGAGACATCAGGTTTGGTTTAAAATTTGAATTAGAGGCCCCCCACGTAGAACGCGGGGGAGGGGAAATCTCCCAGAATTTTAAGTTTTTTTAAACAATTGGAGACTCAGGAAAGCGGATCTTTTTTTTTACCAGCTGTTCTTTTTAACTTTAGTTCTTCAACAAGGTGTTTGGGAAGATCTTGGTATAGATTGAAAAGAAAATTTCCAAACTGAATATCTCCTTTGCCTGTGAAAGAATGGACCAGTAAGACAGCTGGAGGGGGTGTTTGCTTTTTATGGACTTGGAGTATTATGCACATTCTGCTTAATTAAACGTTTGACGTTAGAAAGTTCCACGTTAGATGCCAAATACATTTTATGGAAGGAACATTATGGTGGCTATATCATTTTTTGAAATACTGAAATTATAGGCTATAATATCATTTAAATTGTATAATTTTTTGGCTTCTGATCTGACAATGTGGTGAACATTTGTTAAGTATTTAATTAAGCATAAACTTGATTTCACACTGTAAAATCTTATGGATTTCGTCAGGACTGAATTTACAAGCCAGGGAATTCAAGTTTATTCAACTTTGGTTTAATAGGAACCAACTAATTGCATTTTTATTCTTGCTTTAATTTTAGATTATGAAAGATTTGCATGTTTTCTACTGTGTTATTTGCATTTTGTAATGGATTTAAAGTGCGCAGGGACTTACTGTTGAGGTGACAAAGATGGAAAAGTTTTAAGTGTCCATCTGATGAATTTTAAAACTTTTGAAAGTTCGAGGGGGCTGCAGGCCCGGATTCAAAAAAATTCTCTCGTCATTATTCAAAATACTATTGAATAAATGTCAATACAAATCAAGCATATCTTTCTATTAAGATAATTTCTTGGACCGTTATTAATCTGTGATATAAGCTTTCATCACGCTGTTTTTGTTCTTCTTTAGGTCCAAAAAACTTCGGACGCCGTCAAATTTATTCGTTATTAACCTAGCAATTTGTGACTTCATAATGATGCTGAAAACGCCAGTTTTCATCTTGAACTCTTTCAATGAGGGGCCAATTTGGGGAAAACTGGGCTGTGATATATATGGCTTCATGGGAGCTTATTCGGGGATTGGAGCAGCAATTACAAATGCAGCCATCTCTTTTGATCGATATCGGTAAGTATTCCTTTAAGAACTAAGTGGAAATTTAGGATTTTAGCATGGAACTTTGGTCTTAATTTACTGCTGATCAGTATAGTAGAAGATTGTCATTGTGTTGTACATACACCATTGTCTGGAAAGTTCAGTGCGTCTAGCTAATGCCAGGAGAGTATTAAACAATATCACGATGTAAAGTAATTAAAAAGAAAGCGAAACTACATTATTTAGCAAAAGTAAAAAGATAAAATATCAAAAGTTTTAGACGCACATAAAGTTTGAAATTTTCCCAAATAGCTTGGAATTTTGATTGTTATGCACAAAAATAAGATTCAAAACGAACAAACTGAAATCAGTATTTCTTGAGTAGTATGGTAGCAGCAAGGACATTTCAAAAGTGACTTTTCAAAGGTTGTCAGAGTCTGAGTCATTCTTTTTTTTTCCTTTTTAAGTATTTAAATAAAATATTAGCCTATTGTTTTAGTTTTCAGACCTTCCATGGTTAGTGCAATAACCATCATTAAAATCCAATGAAATATTCTCGTTAGTGCAAAACAAAACTCAGTTTAGCAGTAATCTTACAGAACAAAATAAAATATGGAATAAAAAATTGGGGGGGGCAATTTTTCAAAAGTTCAGCCTCTTGGAAGAATTTTAGTGAAGTATAAACACTGTATTGTAATTCCCCACCGCTTTCAATATCCGAGGCAATGCTACAGCATTGTGTACAGGAAAGGCCATATGGATTCAATGTTTTATTGTGTTGCGAGAGCAACACTTTGGTTTTGTCGTGTTTTTTTTTTTGTTTTTTTTGTTCCTAGCACCCCGATTTCAGCTTATTCCTAGAAAGTGGTAAGGGTCTAACCTCTGCGGTTTTTACGGAAAGTGTGGACCTTAGGCCGGATTGATGAATATGACTTTACATTTTGGAAAGCTTCGTAGAACTCTTGCCTGGGGCAAAAAAGGATGGTTTTTGCTTGTCCTTGAGCCAGAGCCTATAGTGTGTGAAGTGAAGAGGAGTTGTATAGCCTATGTCAGAGAGGACTATCTGAAGTTATGCAGCCAAGCTTTCGTTTCATCAAACCATGTTTCTGCTTTCGAGTGGAAAGCTCCGTTCTAGCAGGCAAGCAGGCAGGCACCAGTTTCAAATTGAAGATGGACTAAAATCTATAAGTGTTAAATATATGCGACAGTTACCCTGCCCCACAGCCAATATATCTTCTTTGAGTGATAAATAGAAAAATTTAGAAAAGCAAAAAAGCGGCATTTTCCCACGGGTCCGAAAGTGCTGCCATCTATTGTTTCTACCCATTTCTGTTCGTGATTTCAGCTGGGTTTATCATTCGGTTTTTCGCACTTGGGATTGCGGTAGAGAAATGGTATCAGATGTGCCTCTTAAACTTTAAAAGTTCTCTCATTGCTAAAGAAATGAGAGTTTATCCTTTGCTCCTTTCTAAGTGATGACGTTAGAAAGTTGGCCTACGGCAAAAAAGTCAACTTTTGAACTAAGACAGATAGATTTTTTTTTTTTCAACGGCAGTCGATAGCTTTTGATGAGCTGATCAAAGTATATGTCATCCATTTTTTTGTACAAAAATTCCTTCATGAGATATACCAGTTCGAAAGTTTAAAGGGGTTGACAACTTCAGTAGTAAGGTACACACTGAAACCAAAAATAGGCCGATACCAATTGTGAAACATATAGGGGAGTTGTAAGCAACAGTCGGCTGTTAGCTCATAATCATCCTCGGCAATGAGGGGTTCGCAACTCTTACTAGTTGGTGTACCTATTTTTTTGTTTCCGTTGTATTTGATGGTAAGACCAATTTGGTTCCAGTGGTAAGACATGTAGGGGACTTGTAAGTAATAATCGGCTGTAAGGCTACAATCATCTTTAGCAATGAGGAGTTTGCAACTTTTGCGAGTTGGTGTACCTAGTATGTATTTTAGCATCCTTACAGATTAACAACTTCAGCGTTTAGTCGCAGCGAGGAAACAAAACCAAAGTGTTGCTCTCGCAACACTTTGCTCGGCGAAGCCGAGCAAAGGTTGCCGCAACACCTCACGTTGCCCATGCAACGTAGATCTAGTTACTATTATTTTTTCCCAGGGACACCTCATATGGAAGGGGTGATCGTATAAAATGAAGTACAGTTATTTGGTCTTTGGGCTATTTGGAAAAATTCTCAAAATTTTGCCCACATACATTTGGGGAAAATAGGTTGGGGGTGCCCCTTGATTACTTTGGTGTCGTGAAAAAGAAACTAGAGCTTTTCATTATCAATCCGAATGAGACCCTTCCAAAGCTTATACAACTATTCCTTACATAAAATATTATATGTTAACAATGGGCAATTTGCATAAGTTACAACCCTCCCCAGGTGAATTGGAGGATTTGTTAACTTTTAACTTACAGTTATTTGACTTTTGGATTATTTTGAATGAAATGGCTATCTCAAGATTTTGATCGGATGCGTGTTGGAAAAAGGGCGTGAAGGGGGGAAAGGGCATTTATAGAAGCCGTAACGATAATACACAACAAATTTTAGCCTCCTATATCTACTATTAGCAAATCTGTCAATAACGCTTTCTCCACTTATGATGATAATATGGTGAACATGAATAAGGGCAAGTCCGGTGAGTCTTTCCTTAGTCATTTGTTTTTTCCTTTGCCACGTTTTCATTCTTCTCAAAGTAGAAAAACGTCGTTCAACAGATGCCACACTGACGGGTAGGATCATGAGGATCTGAAAAAGAGTGCTGACAAATTCGGAAAATATCAGCATTGTAGTTGTGTTGGCTTCCCGTAGTTTTCAGGTATTTTACATGTGCCTGCATTTCATTCTCTCAAACGAACCTGCCGAGCTCGCCATATTGTCAATTAGCCGGTCAGGGTAGATTCACAAAGCGATTAGGAGGGTAAACCAATTACAGCTAGTATGGCGCTGATAAGTCATGAATGTATCAGTTAATTGCTGTTTCTTCGTTTCCGTAAAATCTATTGGCAAGAAAATACTGAATTTGAAAATGTCCAGTGATCTTAAAGAAAAACAGCTTTCTGTTTCCAATATAATCGTGTAAAACAGGGGAATAAAAACTGACTGTCTATAATATTCCTCGTGTGAATTGTAAGGAACTTTAACCTGATTCGTTTGCTTTACGGTATCCTTAGGACTGTTATTACCTAGCTCGTTTGCTACTGTAGTTACCTCGTCAAATGTTTGTTTGAACTCGCTTTTACTCTCCCGACACCTGACTTCCAGTAGGGTAAGAATGTTCTTAACATTGCTTGCTGCAGACGCAATGTCCAAGCTCTTCTTCCGAAACAGTCGACTGAGCGGTAAAAGTAGTCCATATTTGTTACTGAAAATGTAAAGAGTTACTTTCAGATCCGAGGATGTGATATCAGTTAACAAGGATTTTGATTTTGGCGCAGCTGTGCATTCTGCTCCGCCACAGATGATCCTAAGAGCTTCCAAAAATTTAGGGTCTCTACCACGAACTGGATTAAATAATCGTCCATTTCGATCCAGCGCATGGCAGATAACTGTGCTTTCCTTACTCTTGTAAAAACATAGTTGCACTTTCCAGACTCACTAAAGAGCAATCATTTTTCTTTATTATTCCGCTGCATTTTCTATCACAAATATACTTGGAACTCGTTTGATGGTATAACAAGAAATGAAATAGACCATATTTTAATTGCCAAGCACAGGCGACGTTGTTTAGAGGATGTTAGGACCTTTCGAGGCGCCGACTGCTATTCTAACCATCAACTTGTTGTTCCTAAGTTCAAGCTTAAACTAAAAACTGTCATAAGACCCCAGCGGTCAGTAAAAACATTTAATGTGAGAAGACTGCAGGACTCGTATGAAGTAGAGAAGTATACATCTACTTTGTCAAATAAGTTTTCGATGCTAAAGGACAAGTTGTCAACTGATGATCAATGGGAAAAGATCGTTGAATCTCTGAAAGAGGTGGCACAAGAAGTTGTGGGATATAACAGGAAGAATAAAGAGCAGTGGATGTCTGAAAGTACCTGGGATATCATTGATCAAAGGGCAGAAGTCAAAATTCTCGTAGATAGGCGTGAGCGTAACATGACATGCAATAGAGAATATCTAGATGATCTAAAAGCGCAGTATAAGCGTCTCAATAAACAAGCAAAACACGTACTAGGAATCATAAGAGGGTGTACCTCGAAGCTATTGCTGATCAGGCTGAAGTAGCCACCAGGTGGGGAGATAGTCGTACTGTGTACGCTATAACGAAGGAGCTTGCGGGTATACCGAAGGCTTTTTCGACCCAAGTTGAAAACAAAGAAGGAATCTCATTAACCCAGACGGATGACATAATCCGATGGAGCATTTCAGCGAGGTATTAAATCAGATACCTCCCAAAAACTTCTTTAAATATCCCTGAACAAACATTGTTCGATCTTGGAATACATTCCGGACCTCTCTTGCTGAGTGAAGTAAAAGAGGCTCTAAAGACTTTGAAAAACGGAAAGGCAGCCGGTAACGATGGCATGCCCCCAGAACTGTTGGAATATGGTAGAGGCGCCCTAGCAGTGCCCATGTTTGAACTTTTGTCGCGTGTTTGGGATGATGAAAAAGTCCCGAGTGAATGGTCAAAGGCAGTAATTGTCAAACTCTTCAAAACAGGACAAAAGACTAAATGTGATAATTGGAAAGGCATCGCTTTACAATCAGTTGGTAGCAAGGTTTTGTGCTAAATTATTCTCAATAGAATTCAAAATAAAGTAGAGAAAGGTCTGAGAGATGAACAACATGGATTCCGGCAAAACAGATCGTGTTGTGACCTGATATTTAGCCTGAGTAAATACAACAATTAAAATAAATTACTTGTGAATGCAACACATAAATTGTTTTTTAAACAAACATTTTCAGTTTTGAAGTAATTTTTGGAATATAAGGTAGATAAATCGTGCTTGTGGGTTTATTCAAATATACCCACAAGCACGAGTAAACGATTCGAATAAACCCACAAGCACGATTTACCTACCTTATATTCCCAGAATTACTTCAAAACTGAAAAAAGTTTGTTTAAAAAATAATTTACGTGTTGTATTCACAAGTAATTTAAGTATAATAAATCTTCTCAATTCTGGTAAGGATGAAACCCCAGCTACTCGTCTAAGAGGGTTATATCAAATACCATGTAGGTGTGGAAATTATTGCATTGGTCGAGCCCAACAAAATTTAGGAACAAGATTACACCAACACAAAGTATTGAAAAAGTATTAAAATCTAGAAATAACTCCATACCTTTCGATTCAGCTTTAAGCATCATATTTTTGAAAATCCAAACCATTATGTTCTATTTGACGAAACAATTCTAATTAGCAATAACCTAGGAATCAAACAAACTATCCGCGAGACAATAGAAATCAAACGAAACTTAAATAATAATACCTCCCTAGATAGAGACTTGGGTGAATACACACTCAACCCTATGTACACAAAATTAATTATAGAAAATAACCTAATTCAAAATAAAACGAAAACAGGAAAGAATAAAAACAAGCCCAATCCCAAAAAAACTACAAAATTATCTGCAGAGAAGGCAAAAATTGGAATAATTTCTTATTGCAGAAATTATTCCAATTTTTAATGAATACAGTTAGCGAAATGAATGAGCCTTTTTAGCTTGTAAAATGTTAGCTTTATCACACAGTCTTGGCTGAACTTTTCGTTAAGAAGTAATGATGCCAAGGCTATTTTTAAAAAAAATCATTTTTTACCGAGAACTATTATTGTAAGTGTGTTATTGTTTATTATTTTCTTTGCTGAAGACGACATTTAGATATAGGGCCGAAATATTCAGATAGGTTTTGTTGGTTCACTGTCTTGGGAAAAAAAGTCCTCATTATTCTCTCTTCTGTATTTGAAACTTGAAGGCATCACTGCGCAACTAGAAAAATAACTACGAGCATTCAATAATAACTGCCTAAGATCTATTTTGAATATACATCGGGCGGAGAGAATAAGAAACGATGAATTTATAGCATGACAAATCATACCCCCATCCTTGATGTCATTAGAAATTGACGTTGGATGTATTGGGGGCACATGGTGCGAAAGGGTGATGGACGGCTGCCACATGACATGTGGTGTTGGACACCCCCTGGCCTCCGCAAGTCAGGGTGACCGAAAATGACCATTGGCAGGATGTTAGAGAAGGAGGCAAAGTTGGCGAGGTCTTCGATGGAGGAACTTTGGTCGATGGCTCAGGACAGGTCGTCGTGGCGAGTCACTGTTGCTGCCTTATGCGCCTTCAGGCTTGGGAGGACCTAAGCCTAAGTAAATAAATTTTTAACACTCTGGACAGAAAAAGTCCTGACATAGAACGATTTTGAGCATGGTTGAAATATGGACAATGCAGGACATGTTTTGCTATCTTTTGAACATTTTTTACAGTACAACAATGCCCTAGAACCATCACACCACATCCATCCGTGCCTATGCCCACACAGTTTTCCAAGTCGGGCCCATAAGTTCGAAGAAAATCCAACACAACATTTCCAAGCGTTTACCTTTTAATGATCAGTTCAAAGTTTTCAATGCTGTTTGAGCAATAGGTTTTGTTTATTGTAGATCTAAAAAAAGAAATCCTCGTGTCTTGTGTAATTGTAATTGTGGCAAAGGGAATGCTTAGTTGTGAGTGGTGTGACACATCCGTCGTTTCATCAACAACCAAACTGTGAAATTTGGCAGAATGAACTTGGACAAGAATTTCTTTAAAAATCTCTTTAGTACAACTTTCAATTAATTTATTTTGTGTTGTTTTGTTTATATAAGGAGCTATAAGGAATTCACTTCGTAAGAAAGTGGAATTCCAATGTCATACGAAAAGAATTCCCAATTGTTCTTTTTGTGTTTGATGTTTGTGATGGAAAGGCAGTGTGGTCTTCCTCGCTATTTACGTCTGGCTTATTGGGAGCAGTTGACCAATGACGTCTTTTATTCTATTAGTTTAGGCGAAAAACACGCTAATATTATGAACCAGCAAAATTTCATGGAATCTTATAAATTGAAAAGCTTATTTTCAAGTCTTTAAGATTTAGATTACACTTAAATACCCAGAAAGAAGAGCAATTTGCTCATACACTACAATTAAAAACATTAATACATATTATTACAGACAGAAAAAAGATACACTATTTCTTCTGAAACAAAATCTTTAGAAAGTTAGGGCTAGTCTTATTGATACACTTTACAACAACCAAAAAAAGGCTAATTCCCCTGCCAAACCAGATAATTCATATGACCTAAAAATAATATCTAATCTCCGCAAAGACCTGTTCATTATTGTAACTAAAGCAGATAAAATCAATTCTCTTGTTCTAATAAATCTATTTCAGTGAAATCATATCTAAATGAAAAATCTACATATACAATTAAAACCTATGATCATACTTATCATTTTGCTAACAAAATTAGAAATGAATTAAATTGTCTAAAACAAAAGGGTAAAATTACCCCACGATTATGCAATAAATTTTTCTTCCGTGGTAGCTTTTGTCCAAAATTTTATTGTCTACCAATATTGTATAAGCAAGGCATTCCCTTAAGGCCCGTCGTAGCTTGTACGAAAGCCCCCGTACAATATTGGAAAATGGCTATGTACAGCCTTCAAACCTTTGCTTTATTCTAAAAATTCATACATATGTAATTCGTCAAATTTAGTCGTAAAACTCAAAAACGCAAGTATCTCAGAAAACACAATTATAAGCGGTCTCGACATTGTTTCTATGTATACAAATATCGATGTAGCAATATATGAGCAATTAATAGAAAATAAAATAAATGAGAATTATCATTTAATAGAATTTTCAACAACAGGAATAGATTGCGAGGTCTTCATGACCTTGGTTAATCTCTGCAGCAAGTATTCAATGCATCAACAATCCCATAATTCTTTTTACCAGGAAATAAAGGGCTTGTCGATGGGAAAACCCCTCTTCGGGTTACTGGCTAATATTTATGTAGAATATATTGAAAATTGGGCATTAAAGTCATATTTCTTGAAGCATATCTTTTGGGGACGTTACATGGATGATGTAATTTTACTTTGGAATTATGGGAAAATGAACTTAGGGGTTTTTAGGTCGCTTTAATACATATGTACTTTAATACCTTAGGAATTTTGCATTTTAAATAAAACCCAGTGGCGGATCCAGGGGGTGAGGGAGCACTCCCCCCCCTGATTTTACATGGATGACGTAATTTCACTATGGAATTATGGGAAAATGAACTTAGGGGTTTTTGGGTTGCTTTAATACATATGTAATTTAATACATTAGAAATTGAAATTGCAAATAAAGTTTCATTCCTAGATGTGTTGATTATCTGTAGTATAGATAAATTCAATTTTACTATTTAAAGAAAACCAACACAAAGTAATAGATATTTGCATTTTAAATAAAACCCAGTGGCGGATCCAGGGAGCGAGGGATCACCCCCCCTGATTTAGTGATAGAATTGTGGTTGGGATTGCTTGCTCTGGTTTGGGTTAAGAAGAAACTAATTTTTTTGTAATTGGTTTTAACAGTTGAGTTTTTGATAAGTTCTTAATTATTAAGACTGTTTCTTTTTTGCAAACAAGTTTTAAACAAGGTTTCAGTTACTTTGTGTGGTCTCTGTTAGATTTTACTAATGACGCATACCACCAAAAAGTACTTAATTAAATTTAGGTTTATCAAGGGAATGTTTTGTCTTATCACAAAAGTCAACTGGGAGGTGAAAATCTTCATTTCGTAATAACAATCAGGGGAAATGTAAAATACTAACTTCTTTAGGCTATCAAAATGATATTTCAGGATTCTGCTGTCACAACGGGGTTGAAAAACAAAATATTCACTTCTTTTTTCTGTCAAAAATTTGTTTTCGAGCCTTGCTATGACACTGAGAAGAATAAATTATTATCTTTACTGTTTTTGGCTGTCTGTTTTGGTTTTTTTTATTTTACTTTTTTTGCAAAGCTGGGTAATTTTTACAACATTGCTGTTTTGTAGGGGATTTATATAATAGAAAGTAAATGTATGAGAGGTATAAAGATTATTAATTTAAGTTTTGGATTTTGTTGAGCAAATGGTGGCCACTTTGCAGCCTATTTTCATCTAATTAAGGCTCTCGATTATATGACATATCACCTCTTCTGTTCATCTTAAAACATCAGAATATAGGCCAACCCTTTAGGACTTTCAAGAAGAATAGATTTTCAAAAAATTGTGGATAAAAGAAGGCAAATAATTATGTGTAAATTTTTATCTAGCAGGTATAGACGGGTCTCTGAATTCTCAGTTTGAATCAGTGGAATGGCATCAATTTTTTTTCAGACATTTAGTAATAAAATGCTGATAAAAAAGTGGAAATTCGCACAACTTGAGTTAACCACGGGAACGGAATAGAATTACAATATTACTCCAGAATTTTTTAGCTTCTCAACCCCAACCAGACAAGAACATAGCTGTGTTTTTGTATAGAGGTTGCATATATTTGTCCATAAAATTATCTAAAGTGTTATATATACCGCAGAGGATTTTTATACTTATTTTGATACATGCCATCCAATCATATTTCCTCGATTAGTTGTTTATAAATCAAAATTTTTACAGGACGTTTCTCTTGCTTAATGCTAAATCTGAGTCAAATTTCAATTTTTTATTTTGTGCTCAACAGATATATCGAGATTTAAACTTTGAATTGAATATATGAAAATTTCAAGATAAAAAAAAAATTAATTAGAAATCTACCAGAGCTTGAGACTCCGAGAATTTAAATCACCAATCTATACCTATCAAATACAAAAAAGACAAACACGTAATTATTTGTTTTTTAAGGGGTATTTCGACTCATATACTTAGTTTTAAGTGCATACCTACATGCATCTTTACTAGAGTTCATATTTTCTGACGATTTTGGTCTTTATTCGAATATTTTCGGATGAATAGAAGAGGAAATACTAACGAATAACTCTAAAGGATTCTAGACTGACAGGACTAGGCATAATAAACATTCACCAAATTATTGAGGTAGACATCGACCACAGTGATTAGTTAATTTTGTATTGCCTATACTTAAAACCCTTGTTTTAAATTTCTTCTACGTATTTCTATCTCTTCGTTCTGTTTTTTTTTTTTACATGCCTAAAAGAACTAGTATTTAATGTTTAATATATATTTTGCGAATATACAAGTTATATCTTTATCCTCATTTCCTACTCTTCATTACTATCATAGTTACCAAGCGGTGCCATAAAGTTAGGCAACATGCTAAACAGCTTGACCTATGCAAATTGTCACAAAGAGTACATGACCTAGAAGGATGGTTCAAGACCAATTTTGACAATAAAAGCTTAAGTCATTCGCTATAGTGGTCAGGAGTACAAAGGCGAAAAATTATACAGAAAATAAAAACATCATATTTTTGCATAGATGGTGAACAGTTTTTTTTATGGTGGGGCGGCTTTCATAATTTACTATTTTTTGTATCAATATTTTTATACCATTTTACTTTAACCCTCACAAGATTTTAGATTAAATTTACGACCATTTCAACTGCCTACGATGATACATAATTGTCAAGGTTCCCTTTAAATAGCAAGTATTTCTTTGTCTGCAAGTTTATCGAAGTTACCTACTATGCGCCCCCCCCTAAAGAAAGTCTTGGATCCGCAGCTAATCAAACCACACCCCGCAAGTTAAAAAAACTATCGTAATCTCTTTCTTCGATCTTGCCCTAAACATTTGTTTGGATTCCCACGTCACAGCAGAACTGAACTTTATCAGGGACATACTTTTTGGAAATTGGTATCCCATCTTATTTGTTAATAATACAATTAACCGTAGACTGAAAAGGAATTCCTGTAAAATCAATGGTAATTAACCGCGTGAGAATCTTGATAAGCCCTTAAGCAAAATTTATTTCCCATGCATCCCAAAAATCGCTATAAAACTTAAAAAAGTTTGTATACAAAATAATCTGTCTGTAATATTTACCAATAATTTCAAAATCATAAATTTCCTAGATTCTGGTAAAGATAAAACCCCAGTTATTCGCAAAAGAGGAGTCTATCAAATACCATGCGATTGGGGCAAATGCTATGCTGGTAGAACTCACCAGAATTTAGAGAAACGCCTACAACAGCATAAAAATGATACCACCAAAGATCTAAATTCTTATATTGCTAATATTTCTTTTGATTCTACTTTAAGCGGCCATGATTTTGAAAATCCAAGCCCCAAAACACTTTTTGAAGAACCTACTTAAGGCATAAAGAAGGTAGTTTGAGAAGGAATTGAAGTTAGACTTAAGATTTATAGTAATGTATACTTAAATACGTAAAAAAGGGTAAATAATACGGCATTAGACTTTACAGTCCCTACTGGTGGTGCTGATCTCCGTTTCTTGGCCCTTTAGCCAGGAAGTGCAAGGGGGGCTGGGGGCCAACTATCCTGTACTTTCGCACACCCTAACTGCTTACCTTCCCCAGATTTCTCCAGGTACCCGTTTAGAGCTGGGTCGACTCTGGCTGAGCTTACAGAGTCACGCCACTGAACCCCGTCCCAAACTAAATAATTAGGTACAGTAGGATTCGAACCCTCGTAGTCTTAGACAAAGGATCCTGTATCCGGCGCACCTGTAAATCCGGCTGTGAATCCGGCTTGGGAGAATATTTACTAAATCCTGCATACACAAATTTAATTAAAAATGATCTTACAAAATATTTGAAAAGCCAGTAGACATTAACACAGAACCAGTTACAAAAAGACCTATTAGGTAGCTGCCAAAAAGGCAAGATTAGCAATAAAAACACATTTTTGATTATTCTTCTTTCATTTCAATGAATTGCCTCGTTTCACCTCGCTTCATCTATCAATCCTGGTTTAACTTCTCTGAAGTAAGGATACTAGGACTATTTTAAAAGCTTTTCATTTTAATTTTACTGGTTGTTTGTTGTTGTAAGTCTTTTTTCTTTTATATATTTGTGTTTTGCTGAGGATGGCCCATGGACATATTGAATATTCATTCAAATTAGAATTCCACTGTCTTACGAAAAGAATACCCTATTGTTCTTCTTGTTTTTGATGTTAGTGAAAGGAGAGTAGGGAATGATATCCACCCATCCATTACAAAACCTCTTCAATATGTATCTAAAGATTGACTTGGAGTTATAAAATTTGGACATACACCTTTTGAGCCATCTTAACACTCCTTGGAAAGAACTAGTAAAATTAACCTCCGTATTTGATATATGAATGGTATTAATTGCTGAAATCTCAATAGTTGGAGATTCTATTTCAGCTACCGCTGAAACCCGTGGTTATGGGTGTAATTCACTTTCAGGCATTTTTTACTTGTATTTAAGTTTAAACAGAAGCTATTGAATATTTTCAATCTAGAAAGCTAAAAATAAAAAAGGATCACAGTCTCGAATAAAGTTTGAATTAAAATCAAGTTACTTGCATTAATCCATGGCTAATTGGAGAAATACCCAGGACAAATAGTCCGAGTGGAGAGGCACAGCTGGAATAAGCCTTTGTCAGGGAATGTATAAAATGATATCATTTTCCCTTGTTGATAGACAGTCTATCATCCATCCATCCTACTCGGGGCAGAACTAAGGTAGACAGCATTTTGCCTCCATTGAGATAGATTCTAAGAATTCGGTTGTAAAGTTGAAAAATAATAACCTGTAATCGTGCTTTCGATAGTATTGGAGGAAAAATATGTTGCCCCGAAAACACAAAATTTGAAGGTTGAAAACAAACAGTTTGCTGTGAGATACACTGATTGTTTTTATGAGAAAGTATATATTTATGAGTACCAACCAATGGAATTCTTCAAAGCAAGTACAACTGAAAAATCTCTTTCCGTCTCTGCCCTGTTTCTTGCAAAATGAATTTTTTCAATTCTATCCATATAGCTTCTGATATCATTTTCACAGAATTTTTTTATATATTCGATGTTTTTGATTGGCTTAGACACTTCACACTTCAATTGATGCTGACGGCTACACACTTCTATTGATGCTGACGATTATGCGTTGATCCAAGCGTTGACCTCGCATTCAAGTCACAGAGATCTAATTTTGTCCACGCCAAATGGGGGGGGGGCTGAAATAAAATCTTCGACTATTGAGATTTCAACAATTAATATAATTTATATATCGAATATGTAGGTTAATTTTACTAGTTCTTTCGAAGACATGTTCAAGACACATTTAGTTATCAATCAAACGCATATGAAGGAGTAGGCTTTAGACTTTAACAGCTAGGAGAGAGGGAATGGGCTAGTTGCCAAACACTTATCAGTAGTGGTTTTTTCTTCGTATTGTTTCATTTGAATACTCAATTTGACTTTTACTCATTTTAAGATTTTTTAATTCATTTATGCTAGTACTTGTTGTTTGTTTGTTTCCTATGATTTGTTTGTTTAATTTGTATTCATTTTTGGTTTATCTATTCCTTAATAGGAATTTCTTGTCGTTTTGAGTTGGAATTATTATAATAATTGATTTTTGCTGGTCTCAGAATTAATAAGGCTCTTTACATTAATCTCTAAAACTCCTTTTTCTGAATTTTTATTTTTTAATTTAACGTATAGTAATGACAAATCGTCCCCGTTTAAAGCCTTTACACAGTAGTTATTTATTGATGTATACCTCAATAGTTTAAGTGCATATAGGTTATCGAATGGATATATCAGCAATATCTCAGGAATGACTACGGCTATTAAGTGAAAATTTTCAGGGAATATGGAAGGGGATGCTGAACTAAATCAAAGGACTCTTCTGTTCAAACAGTTCGTGGTAACGAACTGTAAGTAAGGAGCGATCCGGCTTAATAGTAACCGAAACACTAAAAAATAGAATTTTGTTACCAATAGTTATATAAAAAAGAATTGCATTTTAATGCTGATATTAAATATATAAGTTTCATTAAGTTTAGTTTTACCCATTAAAAGTTACGAGCCTGGGAAAATATGCCTTATTTAAGAAAATAGGGGGACACACCCTTTGAAAGTAAGAAGAATCTTAACGAAAATCATACCATCAGATTCAGCACATCAGAGAGCTCTACAGCAGAAGTTTCAAGCTCCTATCTACAAAAATGCGGAATTACGTATTTTTTGCCACAAGACAGATCAGGATGCGTGTTTATTTGTTTGTTTGTTTTGTTTTTTTGTTTTCTTTTCAGGGGTTATCATATAGACCCAGTGGTCGTAAAATGTTGCAAGAGGGCTCATTCTGAGGTAAATTAAAAGTTCTAGTGCCCTTTTTAAGTGACCAAAAAAATTTGAGGGCACCTAGGCCCCCTCCCATGCTCATTTTTCCCAAAAGTCACTGGATCAAAATTCTAAGATAGCCATTTTATTCAGCATAGTCAAAAACCTAATAACTATGTCATTGGGGACGACTTACTCCCCCAAAGTCCCCGTAGGAGTGGCTGCAATTTACAAACTTTGACCAGTGTTTACATATAATAATGGTTATTGGGAAGTGTACAGACGTTTCCAGGGGAATTTTTTGGTAGGGGGGAGGTTTTGAGGGGAGAGGGTTATGTGGGGGAACTTACCATGAAAGTTTTTTCACGGGGAAGAGAATTTCCATGAAGGAAGTGCAGGATCTTCTATCATTTTGAAAAATGAAAAAATAAATAGAAAAAGTTTTTTAAACTGAAACTAAGGAGCAGGATTAAAACTTAAAACGAACAGAAATTAGTACGCATATGAGGGGTCCACCTAATCCTAATACCTCGCTCTTTACGCTAAAAGATTTTTAGTAATTTCAACTATTTATTCTACGGCGTTTGTGATTCAGGGGTCATTCTTAAGGAATTGGGACAACATTTAAGTTTTACTGTAAAGAGCGAGGTATTGACGAGGGGGCGAACCCCTTCATATAGGTAGTAAAAACATATGAATTTAGAAGTTCGTTACATAAATTAATTCGTAAGTTACGTATATTTTTACTAATAAAAACGTTCGCAAAAAAATAAAAGTTCTAATTGCCTTTTTAAGTAACGAAAAATTTAAAAGGTAACTAGGCCTCCTCCCCCGCTCCTTTTTTCTCAAAATCTTACGATCAAAACTATGAGAAAGCCATTTAGCCAAAAAAATAAATTAATATTCAAATTTCCTTTTAACTATTCATGTGGGAAGAGCCAAAATCAAAACATGCATTAGTTCAAAAACGTTCAGAAATTAAATAAAAACAACAAGTTTTTAAACTGAAAGTAAGGAGTGATATTAAAACCTAAAACGAACAGAAACTAGACCTACGTTGCGTGGGCAACGTGAAGTGTTGCGGCAACCTTTGTCCGGCTTCGCCGATAAAAGTGTTGCGAGAGCAACACTTTGGTTTTGTTTCTTCGCTATCGGTTAAATTCTGAAGTTGTCAAAACTATCAAAGCATTCAAAACGGCATATTCAAAGCAGAACACAATCAGTAATCACATGATCAAGTTCTTCAGCGTTGAAAAAACAACAGCAAAATTATATCGGAAGAAGGGACTAAATTGAGTTTGCAGCCAGTTGAACTTTATCCTTTTCAATCGTAGACATCGTGACCGATGGAAACTTGGAACATTATCTTATATAATCTAGTTGGTATTATAAAGCTATTCGTGACTTTTCAGGATCAAATACCATAGATGTGCACCAATTTGCACAAATTTTTAGCCTCTGATGAACCTCCTCTAGCAACCGATTCTTACTTACAAGTCCCTCTCCTGTGATATACATCCAAGTTCACCGGAAACAAATAATGGGTACACCAACTAGCAAAAGTTGCAAACCCCTTGTCGCTGAAGTCATTGTAGCCTAACAGCCGATTATTACTTACAACTCCCCTACATGTCTTACAATCGGGAACCAAGTTGTTCTTACCATCAATTACACCAGAAACAGATAATAGGTACACCAATCAGCAAAAGTTGCAAACCCCTCATTGCCAAAGATGATTATAAGCTAATAATCGACTGTTGCTTGGAAGTCCCCTACATATCTCACAATTGGTATCGGCCTATTTTTGGTTCAAGTGTGTACCTTACCACTGAAGTTGTCAACCCCTTGAAACTTTCAAACTGGTGTATGTCATGAAGGAATTTTTGTAACAAAAAATGGATGACATATACTTTGATCAGCTCATCAAGGTCTATCGATTGTCATTGAAAAAAAAATTCTATCTGTCTTAGTTCAAAAGTTGACTTTTTTGCCGGAGGCCAACTTTCTAACACCACCACTTAGAAAGGAGCAAAGGATAAGCTCTAATTTCTTTAGCAATGAGAGAACTTTTAAAGTTTAAGAGGTATATCTGATACCATTTCTCTATTGCAATCCCAAGTAGAAAAAAAAAGAATGGTAAAGTCAGCTGAAATCACGAACAGAAATGGCTAGAAACAATAGATGGCAGCACTTTCGGACCCGTGGGAAAATCGCACTTTTTTGTTTCTGTAAATTTTTCTATTTATCACTCAAAGAAGATATATTGGCTGTGGGGCCGGGGAACTACCGCATATATTTAACACTTATAGATTTTAGTCCATCTTCAATTTGAAAGTGGTGCCTGCCTGCTTGCCTGCTAGAACGGAGCTTTCCACTCGAAAGCAGAAACATGGTTTGATGAAACGAAAGCTTGGCTGCACAATTTCAGATACTCCTCTCTGACATAGGCTATATAACTCCACTTCGCTTCGCACACCATAGGCTCTGGCTCGTGGACAAGCAAAAACCATCCTTTTTGGCCCCAGGCAAGAGTTCTGCGGAGCTTTCCAAAATGTAATGTCATATTCATCAATCCGGCCTGAGGTCCACACTTTCCGTAAAAACCGCACAGGTTAGACCCTTACCAGTTTCCAGGAATAAGCTGAGATCGGCGGCATAGGAAAAAAAAAACAAAAAGAAACGGGACAAAACCAAAGTGTTGCTCTCGCAACACAATTACTCAGTATATGACAGTGGTTCCTCCCTCCTCAACGCCCCGCTCTTTACACTGAAGTTTTTTACTGTTTTAAACAGTAGAGTTGTGACAAAGAGTTAAACTTTGGCGTAAAGAGCGGGGCATTCGGGAGAGGACAACCCATTTCATATACGGAGTACTTTCTGTTCGTTTTAAGTTTTAATATTGCCCCTTACTTTCAGTTAAAAAAACTTATTTTTTATTTAATTACAGTATAAGTTGATTGTGATTTGGAAATATCTCAGTACCTGCTTAAGGTGTTAAGTTATACTTTCAGAGAATGCATAGGGAATATTGCACTAAATGATATACTAGGTAATTCTAGCTGCTCAACAACTTAAGTTGAATTAAATCAAAGGACTCAAAATTGTATCCTGGTTTTCTAAAGGAATTATCTGTAATATCACAGGATTCGTTTAGGTTATTAAGTTGAAATTTTCAGGGAATATGTAATGGGGTGTTGAAATAAACCGAAGGACTCTGCATGTAGATGCTCGAAAGAGTGTATCTGTAATGCCTCAAGAACCAGTAAAGGTATTAAGTTAAACTTTCGGAAAATGTTTTAGAGGATATTGTATTTAATGTAGGGAAACAAGGTGCTTCCAGACTATCAAAAGGGCGTATCTGGGCGTATGTATGTTGATCATAAGAACGGATATGGGTAGGCTAAACAGGGAACGCTAAATTGAGTTTTAAACTGAATCAAAGGACACTACATGCATATAGTTGGTGAATAAGGAACATCTTCTATATTTCAAGAACGGTTAGGGAATTGTATTAAGTTCCGATATTAAGAAAATAATGAAGAGGATAGTGAACTTAACGATGCTATGTGCATCTTGGCTGTCGAAAGGGCATAGCTGCAATATCTTAGAAACGGCTAAGATTGTTAAGATGAAACTTTCAGGAAATGTCGATTCGGATGCTGACCTAAATAAAAAGATACCAGGTTGTCAAAATGCAATGTCTGCAATAAATTAAGAACAGTTAAATTTGTTAAGTTTAACTTTCAGGGAATATTGAGGAGGAATGTTCAATTTAGTTAAAAGACAATGTGTTTATTGCCGATGCCAAAGGGCTAACAGTATTTAGTAAAAAATTTCTGTGAATGTTGGAGGAGGGGTTTTGAATAAAAGCAAATGATACTATGTGCGTCAGGGCTATAAGAAACGTGTTTGCAATATCTTATGAACGGTATGGGTTTTAAGTCAAAATATTCTGGGAATGTTGAGTTTGATGTTGGATTAAATCAATAGAAACCATTTGCATCCAGGTTTTCAAAATCGTGTTTGCGAAAATTGGATTGGATATTAATTTTAAACTTTCAGGGAATAATTACCCACGGATTGGGTAATTGGGCCTTAATGGGAGAAAATCACATGTTCCTGAGAAGATTAAGAAAACCCATGAGAAGGTCTTGAGAAGAATCAGATTGCCGAAGGTTTTACTTGTCAGCCAACTGTCTAAGGCAAACCAAACAGGATGTAGTAGGGAAAGATTTAAGGGAAATGGAAACTGTTTAAAAGGGCGAAAAAAGGGCTTTTGACAAATGGGGATGAGGTAGGAGAGTTCGTAGTTGGGTCAGCCTTAGGTGGCTTGGTGCTACAGTGAGATGTCAGTAGTAGCCGTAGTAAATGTAGCCTGCTGAATTCAATCAAAAAATCGCTTTTGAGGTTGTCAGAATGACAATTGTTCTACACCACACAATGTCAAAGTCACAAATAAAGCAATTTAAAGAATCAGAAATATAGTGAGCACTGTGATGTTTCTAGTATATATTCTTTCTCAGGATTGAATAAAAATCTTAGTTCAAGGACCGTTCCAAACATTGACCGGAATTTATACAACAATTAAATTGAGCACAATCAAAAACAACACCAAGATCACTTTATGCACCTTAATAATTAAAATTAGAATAGATTTTAACTTTAAGCTAAACAATTTAAACAAAATGAGACCCGGCTCCTCCAGCTGTGTACCATACGCAAACTAGTCATTGATAGGAAACCTATTAATAAATCAACTTGGTATAGCAATGATAGGTGAACAGGGAGGTTAATTGACTACATTATAATTAACCGAGGAAGGTCACAAATTGTACATTGTTTAGAATAATGACCATAGATTGGTTGTTGCGAGCCTCGACTGGCGACTTAAAGCCAGCCTACAAAAAAATATCAGCCAAAGTTGGACACTCAGATAATAAAAAATTATGAATTCTATCAGAAGTATTCATTTGAAATCTACAGAAGGTTTGAACGCCTGAATACCCTTCTTGTCAAGTCAAGTTGATTCCAATCGTCTTGATAATTGTGACAAAAAAAAATTTTTCGTCGATTTTCTGAAAATTTAAAGCACGCTGTTAGAGATACTCACAGTTTTTATTGAAACATAATGAGTGGCTTTAAAAAGCTTTACGATTAGTGGATTGGAAAAAGTAGTCAAACTCCTGACTGCAGAAATTTTTGTTTGTCATAAGTCCGACTTTTGGCTTTCATTTTAATTTGGACTCGCTTTTAGGATTTATCTATTTCGGTATGTAATATCTATATGTTTAATATGTATATTTATTTTAATATGTGTATGTTTTGGGTTTCATTTTTCTTCGGTAGTAAATCCTTGTCTTTGTATGTCTGAATTAATTTAGTACTTTATTTTGGTCATCTCAAGTCTTAAAATAGTACTTTGCTTTTCTTTGAATATCCTTATATCTTGAATTGTTATAGCAACTATAGAAAATAGACAAAGATTAAAAACCATGGCGATTATTTTATGTCAGATTTAATCAAATATTAGTTCACAAAAAAATCTCTTCGTTTGACTTTTATGAAAATTTAACCTATCTCTTGTCATATATTTGTATACGTTGTCACACTTAATTAGTTGCGAATTTGCAATGAAAAATAATTGTATTGCTATTTGATATCCTTTAATTTTAAATACAATATTCGTTTCTGTTTGCAAATGATTTTTTTTTTTTGAAAGTTTAGTTTCAAGTACAATTTTATTCTTGGAAACAAGAGCTCAAGAACTAGGATTGTATTTAGAAAATCATTCCCAGTGAACGAACTGAAAAATTAAACAATCAATAAAAGACTGGCCTAATCTGATAACTGACAGAAGAAAGAAAGAAAATAGATTCCGAACATCAAACTTCATAAAAATTACGACAATAACCATATGAAAAATCTAATAAAATATTTGCTGACCAGAGGGTTTTGTCTCGTATTCGATTGATTTTGTATGGCTTTTCCTTTAGTTATTTTAATATAATTCTTCACTCTACAGAACAATTGCACGCCCACTAGATGGAAAGTTGTCAAAAGGGCAAGCCATCATGATCATTATGCTATGCTGGTTGTACTCTACTCCGTTTACTTTACTTCCTTTTTTTGAAGTCTGGGGCCGTTTTGTTCCAGGTAATCTCTTGTTTTTGTATCCCAATATTGCTTTATGCCAAATTTAAGATATTTTTGGACTTCTTTCTTAATTGCGATACAAATGTAAAAAGGGAAAAATAAGCTCTGTGTTGGTTTAATGTTGGTAGAATGTTGGTGGAATGTTGGTTTAATTTATTTTTACAGAAATAAATTTATTTTACTTATTTTAAAGTTTGACTCTTTCTCTCAACTCTACTTTTTAAAACAGTAAAAAACTTTAGCGTAAAGAGCGGGACGTTGATGAGGAAGCAGCTTCTTTCATATACGAAGTAATTTCTGTTTGTTTTAAGTTTTAATGTCGCTCCTTACTTTCAGTTAAAAAAAACTCGTTTTTTATTTAATTTCTGAACGTTTTTGAATTAATGCATGTTTTGATTTTGGGTCTCCGCAGAGGAATAATTAAAACGAAACTTTCATGTTTAATTTTTTTTTCGATCGAATGATTTTGAGAAAAAAGGAGTTGGGGAGGAAGGCTAGTTTCCCTCAAATTTTTTGGTTATTTAAAAAGGCAACTACAACTTTTAATTTTTTACATATATGAGGGGGTTCACCCCCTCGTCAATACCTCGCTCTTTACACTAAAGCTTAGATTGTGTCCCAATTCATTCAGAATGACCCCTGAATCACCAACGCCGTAGAACAAATAGTTGAAATTACTAAAAATACTTTAGCGTAAAGAGCGAAGTATTAGGAGGAGGTGAGCCCCTCATATGTGTAACAATTTCTGTTCGTTTTAAGTTTTAATGCTGCTCCTTACTTCCAACTGAAAAAACTTTTTCATATTTATTTTTTCATTGTTTTTTTTTTTAATAATGTTAGAAAATCCTGCGCTCCCTTCATGGAAATTTTCTTCTCCCATGACAAATTCTTCGATGGAAAGTTCCCCCAACATATCCTCCTCTTCTCAACCCCTCCCCCAGCCAAAACATCCCCCCGAAAACGTCTGTACACTTCCCAATAACCATTACTATATGTAAGCACTGGTCAAAGCTTGTAACTTGTAGCCCCTCCCACGGGGAATGTAGGGTCCCCGTAAGTGGTCCCCAAGGACATAGTTATAAGGCTATTCAGCTACGCTGAACAAAATAGCTATCTCAGAGTTTTGATCCGTTGACTTTGGGGAAATAATTAGCGTGGGAGGGGGCCTAGGTGCCCTCCAATTTTTTGGTTACTTAAAAAGGGCACTAGAACTTTTCATTTCCGTTAGAATGAGCCCTCTCACAACATTTTAGGACCACTGGGTCGATACGATCACCCCTGGGGATAGGCACATTTTTGTAGATAGGCGCTTGAAACTTTACAATAGGGTTCTCTGATACGCTGAATTCTGATGGTGATTTTCGTTAAGATTCTATGACTTTTAGGGGATGTTTCCGCCTACTTTCTAACATAAGGCAAATTTTCTCAGGCTCGTAACTTTTGTAAGGTAAGACTAAACTTGATGAAACTTATATATTTAAAATCAGCATTAAAATGCGATTCTTTTGATGTAACTATTGGTATCAAAATTCAATTTTTTAGGGTTTTGGTTACTATTGAGCCGGGTCGCTCCTTACTACAGTTCGTTACCACGAACTGTTTGATAAGTGGCAATAGCTTCTGTAGCGTTAAAGAGTAAGCATTTGACGGCTAAGGCTGTTTAAGAAGTGTAATACGAGTTGCAAGATCAAGAAATTCAGACATGAAGTATTATATACAAATCAGACTTCACTGAAGTTTCATAAATTAGCTATGGATTTAAGGTACAAGAAAATTTGTTTAATTTAAGGTTTACAGCTTGATTTAAATTAAATTTCAAATTGCCTATTTTGTCGGATTGATTCAAGTATCAGTCAATTTAACCGATCATTTGGATTAAAAGAACATTTTTGAGAAGTTAATATATTTTTCTCATCCTTTTTTTATCCGTCGTTCAGTCATGGTAATGAAGCTAAAAAAAGAAATGTGGATAAAATTCCGATAAACACTCATATCAATTAGTTTGCAAAACTCTTGAAAAGTAGCCCAATAAATTTAAGAATAGAACAAAGGCCGGACAATTGACAGCGTGTCGCCGATAATTTTTCGTGTGAGCGCCGCAGAAAATTTTTCAGTACTGTCGACGGCGTTTCGCCGACAGTGTAATTGTGTCCACCACCTCTAAATTTCATTTTGGCGTAGCCTCGGGGTCTTGCAGCCAATACCCACATACTGATTGGAATACAATTTGATTTATTTTTCAGAGGGGTTTCTGACTTCATGCACTTTTGACTATATTACTGAAGATTCAAGTACAAGGTTTTTCGTTGCAACAATATTCTTTACGTCGTATTGTATTCCCATGAGCTTGATAATTTTCTTCTATTCAAGAATTGTTGGACAAGTTTGGAAACATGAACAGCTGTTAAAAGAGCAGGTTAGTTGGTTATGTCTCATTTCTTTATAGTAGCTCGTTTATTGGAGAGATGGGGGTTCGACAATGCTCTAAAATCAAAGAAGTTGGGCTTCTTGAAGTTGGATCCCTTTTAAAAGGTTTTGAAATGGAGGCTCATGTTCCTTTGCAACCTTGGTCATTGTATGCAAAAACTGAAAATTTTGGATTTACTTCTACAGTAGTTCCATTTTTTTTGCAATCAATAGCAACACATAGCGCCATCAGGGGCAGATCTAGTGGGTAGTATTTTGGATCTATAAAGATATATTGAAGGTCCGTCCTGAGCAAAGCACATATAGGAATGTAAAAAGACTTAAATCAAACGGGTGAACGAAATTTTAATCAAATTAAAAGTTAATGTCGGGCGCACGTTAGTTTTTCGTCCCATTCACATTGGCGTGAAAAATCCGCTAAATTTACTTTACATAAATTATACTTTCACTTAGCTCACGTGTCCAAGTTTACTTATAAAGTTGAACATTTTTCAACTTAGTGAAATTTATTCAATTGAAAAATTTATTATTGCCTATGCTTGAAAAATGGGATCATTTGAAAATATGAACATTGATTTTATTAGAAATAGGCCATATTTTTTCTCTTCAAAGAACAAAAATTACAAGAGCGATTTACCAGATGGGCAACTCATTTTGAATTTTGCCATGATTATTATGTGTATCTGGGATTGCGTGCTCAATGTTTAATCTTTTTAATCTAGTGAATAAAACTTTAGACATGGGTCTATAGAATAATAAAATTTTAAAATTTGTTTAGCAAGTTCGAAGCATGACCTAAATTGTTTGATAAGTGAGAGAATACACCTATTACTGGCTGACCTCCTTTTTTCTTGTACCTATCATACTTTTTCATTATTATTATTGATGGAAAACTAATGTAAGATACTACATGTTTTTCATAAGATTTTCAGTTTTTACTGTTAGGCGCTATAGAAAAACAATAGAGGCCATATTCTGCAACAATTTGTTGTAAGGTTTTGCCAATTATGAGGAGTTTTGCCAAGTTTCAGGATAGAAGAAATAGCAAAACTGGGAAGAATTCACCCTTCCATGTATCTCTTTGAATTTTAATAGACTGTAGTTGAAACTAGCCTAGCTGTATTTCAGAATAAATATTTTTAGGTGTTATTTATTGGTACATTTTCAAATTTTAACATTAGCTGATAGTTCGGATTTTTTTTTTTTTAATTTTGGAGGTGAAAGCTGTGACATTTCAGTCAGTATTACAGACTATCATTGAAAGCAGGGGCATCAATTGACAAGGATGTAAGGGAAATTCAAAATGTTTGCTTAATCCAAAACGCTATTTTTTGAATGATAAAAATAGTACTTATGTTTCAATATGAATAGGAACATTTTAATGTGAAGGGACCCAAGTAAAATCCCAGAACTTATGCTACTGAACTTAAGCTACTTAGGGCAATGGGCGTCCGGCATAAAACAATTCTAAAATTACTAATTCGAGAAAGTTCAAACAGTTCAGCAGTTCGACAAAGAGTCCTAATTGGATTCATTTAAAAATAAAAGTTCTCTGTCCTGGATTAACCTCTCGATGCTTTACCTGTTACAGTTTGTATGATGGAAAGCTAATGCGGTTTTTGTCGTTATTTAGGCACTAAATTGTACTACTTACAGAGGCGGAGGGGCGGAAAATGCCGATAGGGAGACAGATTTTTATTGGTCCCCCTCCAAAATATTAATTCGACCTCCTTCCCAGATCACCAGGGTTACTCAGAAACATCTTCAAACTAAAATGTAAGTTTTTTTAAACGTGGATGAACTTTTGTTCGGCGTGCAACACGTTTTAAATGTCATTGAAACGCATCAGGTTTACAGATATATTTTAATACAACTGGTGTAAGCCAGTTGACAAATATGCTTTACTAAAAAGTGTCAAAATAGAGTTCATCTTTCGTTTTTAGATGTTGCCTTTTATGCTACAAAAACTATGAAGTGAAGCTATTCACTTAATCTGTTTCCTCCTTATGTCACATCACCTCCTCACTCTCAGTCATCCCTAGTCTAAGCAACTTAGTCCTCTTGACATTAATTTTGAACCTATGTTTGTGCTCTGAACTCGTAAAAATCTACGGATTTTTTTATTTATCCAACATACTTATATATAACACTTAAATCGTCTTCATAATCTAAATCTGATAATGTTTTGTCTTCCCTTTTGTTACCCTTCCCCAATAGCCTTTGACGTGTCGCTTAGGCCGAAGACCATCAGTATGACCCATAGAAACAGATATAGAACACAACCCCGCTTAAAACCTGGTTTCACATAGAACCAACCACCAATCTTACTTCTTACCTAAATCGTAGCAGTATCATTTTTGCACGCAGTACTAATCACCTGAATATACATATCAAACAGTTCGTGGTAACGAACGGTAGTAAGGAGCGACCCGGCTCAATAGTAACCAAAACTCTAAAAAATTGAATTTTGATACCAACAGCTACATCAAAAGAATCGCATTTTAATGCTAATTTTAAATATATAAGTTTCATTAAGTTTAGTTTTACCCATCAACAGTTACGAGCCTGAGAAAATGTGCCTTATTTTAGAAAATAGGGGGAAACACCCCCTAAAAGTCATAGAATTTTAACGAAAATCACACCATCAGATTCACTATATCAGAGAGCCCTATTGTAGAAGTTTCAAACTCCTATCTACAAAAATGTGGAATTTTGTATTTTTTGCCAGAAGGCAGATCACGGATGCGTGTTTATTTGTTTGTTTGTTTTTTGTTTTGTTTTTTCCAGGGGTGATCGTATTGACCCAATGGTCCTAGAATGTTGCGAGAGGAATCATTCTAACGGAAATCAAAAGCTATAGTGCCCTTTTTAAGTGATCAAAAATGGGAGGGCAACTAGGCCCCCTCCCACGCTAATTATTTTCCTAAAGTCAACGGATCAAAATTCTGAGATTTTAAGATAGCAATTTTATTCAGCGTAGTCGAAAGGCCTTATAGCTATGTCTTTGGGGACGACTTACTCCCCCACAGTCCCCATGGGAGGGGCTACAAGTTACAAACTTTGACCAGTACTTACATATAGTAATGGTTATTGGGTAGTGGTAAGTGTACAGACGTTTCCAGGGGGATTTTTTGGTTGGGGGAGGGGCTGAGAAGAGGGGGATATGTTGGGGAAACTTCCATCAAGGAATTTGTTATGGGGGAAGAAAATTTCCATGAAGGGAGCGTAGGATTTTCTAGCTTTATTTAAAAAAAATAATGAAAAAATAAATATGAAAATTTTTTCAACTGGAAGTAAGGAGCAGCAATAAAACTTAAAACGAACAGAAATTATTATGCATATGAGGGGCTCACCTCCTCCTAATACTTCGCTCTTTACGCTAAAGTATTTTAGTAATTTCCACATTTATTCTACGGCTTTTGTGATTCAGGGGTCATTCTTAATGAATTGGGACAAAATTTAAGCTTTAGTGTAAAGAGCGAGGTACTGACGAGGGGGGTGAACCCCTCATATGTGCTTCTGAGTGCAGAACACGTTATGTCGACCTCGGAGAAAATTCTTTCTGCCTCACATGTTGAAACTGGAAGCGTCGCAAGGATTGTGAGCAATGCAAAGATGTTCGGGAAAATTTGCTCCTGACAGCCGTTGAGAGCCGAAATAGCCGTTTTCGGCCTCTCTGTTGCTATGTTCGACCAGTGGTTCTTCCAGATCAGGAATTCAACTTTCAAATCAGTACATGTGCCACTTAAAAGGTCCTTGTACTTCTAGTACCCTTCCTTCAGATCGTCCTAATTCTTGCTATGGACAATTGTTGGTATTAGTGATGAAAGTTTAGCCGCATGAGCGAAATGGGAGCTGTATCTTACCAAAAAATCAAGAAGAATGGCATCAATGGTTGGGATGAATGCCACCATCCTGTAGTGGCTTTCTGGATCCACATTCGGTACTTCCGCTCGGTACATAGAGCGCGAGGCTATGCATGGTTGAACGACTTTCATGGCAACATCGATATTTTTTGCCATGTTCTCGACTTCCGTATAGAGACACTGGAACTCAGTTTCTGCACGGGCTCGCATTCCCTCTAATGTTGTCTTGACGCTGCTTATGAGTTCTAAGGCTCTGACAAGATCGTCGTCCTTTTGTTGAAGTGACTCTGCCGATGGTTTCATTGGAGATGAAAACGAATTCGAGCAGACCAGTCCGATCAACGTGTCTGGTTTCTCGATGCAAGAACGTAGTAAATGTGCTATGCTGCTGGCTTCTCGGTCAAGCTAGCCTTCAATATCATCCAGAGTGGAAACAACAGACGACAAGGAATCCCAGAACAGACTAATTGCTTCATGCCTCTGTACAAATCTTATGGTACAAGGACCAATCTGGGTCTCAGCTCTACAGTTGTCTGACATTAGATGTTTCTTCAGAAGCCTTGTTTGTTTGGCACTCGAGCTGAAATGAGAGATAGTCTCTTGTACGACATCTTGTGCATTCTGTAGAATTGGGACAGCAACTATCTTCGAGCACGATAGATTAGTGGCATGGCTTACACAATGAAAATAACCTACAAATTTGTAACTCCGCTTTATTTCGCCAGCAGCCTTATTTACAAAGCTTAAAATGCTAGCGGCTTTTTCATAACCTTGGCCGATGCACTTTGTCATGCCTGAGCCAGATTTGGTGACTTCACTTAAAAGTAGCCTGCCGAGGCTTTTGCCGTCTAGCCCTTATTCAAAATTTTGGCTTGTGTTGGTCTTTTCATCTTCAGAGAGCCCCGATAAGGTTTGAAAAGCGTTGAATATGGCAACATGATCCTCTCTGATTACGTAACCTTTTTCTGATTTGTATAATATAACGACACGCTACAACCATAAGTTCCCTTGTCTGGCTATGGGTGGATTCTTTAGCAATGAGACACCAAATTCTTCCTATGTTCACTTTTCTGACTGCTTTAGACCTTATAAGTTCTCCAATCGTCCTGATTAGTCTATTTTGGATCTGCTTACTGGTGTATTTTGCGTTTCCAGGAGCAGCATCTACAAGCCTTTGAAGCAGAGAATTGGCCCCCTGAACACGATGCCGAAGTAGGTGACGAAAATTACCATCATTTTCTGCTGAGACTACATTAGGGCCCTGATTATCGAGTTTACCATCGTCCCAGTGGCCACGGAGGGGTATATTCTGTACCCCGCAAAGTTTAATTGTTTCCATAATGCTTGTAAATAGTTCACAGTTTTGGTGTATTTGTTTTATTCATTCAGAGTCCAAGGCATTCCTGATATCTTGATGGCCTTGCTTGAACAAAGCTAAAAGCACTGCAGCTTTACACTGGTGATTCATATGATACTGTTTTCCAGTCAGATTTAAGTAGTCTTTCAGGGGTGCTAAGACGAGCCGACCCATTTTTGCCCCCTACTCCCACCCCCAGACAGAGCCGACCACCGTCCGCCACTATTGGAGATTCTCATTATGACACAAACACTACACCAAAGTCCCTCATGTTCTTGGTGACGGCTCACCGGAAGCCAGGAAAATCGGGCAAGGAGCTGAGTGTTAACTCGACGAGTAACTTCACCACCCTTTTGTCTTTGTATTGAAGTTGGAACTTCGGCTTGGTTCTTAGGCTTCCATCTTTCGTTAAGACAAAACGCAATATCTCAAGATGTTAGTTGGTTTGTTTCCTTTAGTATCACTGCGAAGCCGAAGTCGGAGAAAGGTTTGATGCCAGTGTCAAGCGAGAAGGATGTACTGCTGCTTGGGTGTGTCATCTCCATCTGCCGCATATTGGCTATTGTGCCATCTTTCGATCTTCTTTTAGTTGATCAGAATGTTTCAATTCAATGTATGTGTCAGAATGGTTGGAAAAAGTCGGTAGTGACAGCTTTCTGTCCTTGGTGGAGCAGGTAGACAGTGTCTCTGTAGTTGAATCTGTGTGAGAACTAGAGGTAACGGGTAACGGCAAACTTGAAGTTATCGTCAGTGTCTTTGAATTTGAATGAGCATCCCAAACTGAGGGAAACGACAGACTTGAGGCATCTGAAGGAAATGTTATTGTTTTTTTATGTTAAAGAAAACCCTTTTAAAAAATACTAGCGAAGGTAGGTGACCCAAAATAATTGATATTCCTCTCAACACTCGTCGACAGTAAATTGACAGTGTCGAGGCAAAATTAATTTTCTGAGTTAGGTTTTCTTCTGAACGAATTTATAAGGTTTCATTAATTCTGTTTGATCAGTATATTGACCTCCAGCGCTCAATCAAGTCCTAAATGATCAATTCTGAGCATTCCTCTTGTGAGAACCAGTAAGGTCATTTTTTCTGGTTAGACCCCCCCCCCCCGACCCTATGGATCTCTTCTTGGCCTAAATTGCTCTTAATTCTTTTATTCATCTAATTTCAACCAAAATTGCTATATAGGTAAAATAAATAGATCGACGGATTTATCACACGAAATCCCTATTGGGCTATTCGCTATTTAATTAGTCACAAAACTAAAATTAATAAATTTTTTTTAGTGGAGAGTGGACAGGGGCAATTCAAAA
The DNA here is from genome assembly GCF_032884065.1 of Artemia franciscana. Lineage (NCBI taxonomy): Eukaryota > Metazoa > Arthropoda > Branchiopoda > Anostraca > Artemiidae > Artemia > Artemia franciscana. The sequence goes on from NC_088873.1 coordinate 31,946,433, forward strand.
AAAATATCTGTTTAGCATAAATTAATTTTTGTAAGTTGCCTTGTCATATCCTTATCATTGAAGCCCAGACACCACACCCTAAATCGACGGGCTCACAAGATAGAGAATAAAACAAATCTGCTAAAAAAAAAAATAAAAAAAGAATACATTTTGAGGATGAAGATCTAGCAAGCAAGTTTAATTATATGATTAATTTTTCATGAAAATGAGGTTTGTCTTATAGTTTTATGATGAAATGATTCGTAAACTGATCGTGCGAGCAGTTTCATTTCTGAATCTCTAACAGATCAAGAGCAAAATCTTGGGTAAGGGGGCTGCTGAACCAAGGGCGCCAGTGTGACTCGAGGTGGGCATTAAATTAAAAAGTTTATTTTGAAAAAGATTTAAAAAAAAAGGAACGGAACAAGTGCGCCAGAAGTGTCTTAGGAGGAGGGTCGTCCTCTCCGACCTCATGTATCTGTTCCTGGCCTAAATTACTTTTAATTCTTTCATTCATCTAATTTCAACCAAATTAGCTATTTAGTTAAAACAAATGGATAGATAAATTTATTCACATGAAAGCCCTATTGGGCCATTTGCTATTTAATTTGTCACAAAACTAAAATTAAGGATTTTTTTGAGGGCGGAGGGGGTTTATTGTTAGTCAAAACTTACCTTTAGATTTCCGGGTATTTTTGGATATTTTTGGATGTGAAAAAATAAAAATAAAAAAAGTTCAGGGTTGGTTATCTATATAGTCATCAAATCGAAGAAAAGATCATGTTTGTTACGCATTTTTTACTTGTCTTAAAGTGAACAACAAGACCTGAAGCTTGAGCTAAATATAACTAACAAATCAGCTGTTATTTTGTTTATTCTTTCATGATTTTAACTTTAAACCCGAAAATCTATCAGCTTCTGTACAATTATTATTGTATGTTATCTAATTTATGTCTTTCATGGAATTTGGACCAGAAAGGTTAAAAAGTTAGGGACTATCTTTTTAGCTTAACTGGGAAGTTCTATGTCTTTCATTTAATTTTTTTTGTCGAATTTTAGGCAAAGAAAATGAATGTAGAAAGCTTACGAAGCAGTAAGGATCAAAGTGAGCAGTCTGCAGAGATTAGGATTGCCAAAGTTGCTATTGGAATTGTTGCACTCTTTGTTGTGTCCTGGACTCCCTATGCTATCGTAGCATTAACCTGCACTTTTGGAAATAGGTAGGATTAAATTTTATTCAATCAAAGCATCATAAAAATCCAAAAATGAATCGCCAAGCTTAAAACAAAAACGTGTACCTTACACTTTTTTCTCAAACTAGGAAATGCTAAGGGTTTCCTCGTAAAGATTTTTGCAGAAAATTTACTTCACAGTCAGGAAAGGCGGTCAATTTTATTCAGGATTGGTTTCGATCAGGAAAAATTGCTTAGAGAAAAATTATCACACATGATTTTATGTACAATTAAATAAAAAAACAAGTTTTTTAAACTGAAAGTAAGGAGCGACATTAAAACTTAAAACGAACAGAAATTACTTCGTATATGAAAGGGGCTGCTTCCTCATCAACGCCCCGCTCTTTACGCTAAAGTTTTTTTACTGTTTTAAAAAGAAGAGTTGAGAGAAAGAGTCAAACTTTAGCGTAAAGAGCGGGGCGTTGATGAGGAAGCAGCCCCTTTCATATACGAAGTAATTTCTGTTCGTTTTAAGTTTTAATATCGCTCCTTACTTTCAGTTGAAAAAACTTGTTTTTTTATTTAATTTATTACATAAATAATATTTATTTCTAACCCATTTACATCAAAAAGATAAATAGTGGAGTAAAAACTTGAAGAAAAACGGAAAACAAATAAAAAAAAAAAAAAAAAAAAAAAAAAAATGTGCTGCAAAAAAAAAAAAAAACGAGAGTCAACAATAGACATTAATCATACAAACGGATCAGACCGTGGTGAGGCGACAAACGCCGATACGCCGTTTCTGAGAGCTTTTTGTGTAGATCAGTCAGCTTCTCAGTAATGTTCGGAAGATGGAACTTTTTGATTATCTTTCGATTCCTATACCACAGAGGAAGATAGAGAAGAAATTTACAGAAACGGAAATAAGAGGATCGAATATCGCTAATATCTTTTTTCTTAAATATAGGGTAAAGCCCAGAAAAGTAAAGAACAGAATGATCGGAAAAAGTAGAATAAAGCTTACCAAGGGCAATACGATTGTATTTCCCTCGATTGGCTACAATTATAGAGTAACCAATCTGGATTTTCACTCTAGCATCCCAGACAGCACGCTCCCGAAGAGTTTTAAGATTTTTTGTAAGTGTAATATCCAACCACCGGATCGAATCTACATGAGGGATAGAAAAATTTTGAAAAATTAGAGGCCTAGGAGAAGAGGGAACATTGAAAGAAAGATACTCACATTTATCAACATTAAGCGAAAGACCGATTTTAGTAAAAGAAGAAGAAACTTTATGAACCATCTGCGATAGACTGAGTTTAGACCGGCTAATTAGAAGAATGTCATCAGCATAAGCAAGGTAAGAAATATCACTCAAACCAACAAAACACATAGAAGAAATATTCTCAAGAATACCAGAGATACAAAATTTGAAAATACTAGGAGATAACACTCCACCCTGCCGTACGCCCCGACGAACAAGAACATTAGAAGATGAAAGGGCACCATTAGTTTTAATTCGAAGATAAGAATTACTATACCAAAACTTTAGAAGAAAAATAACTGAAAGGTTAATACCGTGACTATAAAGAGAGTAAAGAGCCTGACTATGTACAACACTATCGAAAGCCTTAGAAAGATCAAGAGCACAAATATGAAGACCATACCCTTTAGCCGAAGCATCTTTAAGAAGGAAAGCAAGAGCACGGTGAGCGTGCTGGCACCCGATGCCAGACCGAAAACCAAACTGATTCTCCCCGAAATTAGCATTCATACTTATGAAAGGAAGTAGGATGTGTTCAAGGGTTTTACTAAAATTACAAGCAACCGTGATAGGCCTGTAAGAAGAACAATCCAAAGGAGTCTTACCTCGTTTAAGTACAGAAGTGACAGTTCCACACAAAAAGCTGTCAGGAACGAGGGAACAACAAAGGCACATTTGGAAAAACAACTGTAAATGGAAAAACAAAGACGGGCAATTTATTTTTAGATGACAAGCACTGATACCATCAATATTAAGAGAACTTGATTTCAATTTCTTAACAGATGCAATTACAGCGTCAACTGAAACGGGAATAACTTGTACCTGAGTCAGGGAAGGCGGGAGAACCGAATCAAGCAGTTTCGAATAAAGCGCGTGCACTGCATAATTCACTTTGGAAAATATAACTGAATAGTGGTCAGACCATGCGGAAGGCGTAATGGGGCAATTAGGATTTGCCGAGTTATTTAAATTAGCTGAATTAATCACTTTGTCCCATTCTTTCTTATTGGTAGGATAGTCTAACCCTTTGTAACGGCTCGATCGCAGACATTTCTTAAACTCACGCTTAGTTTTTTGTTTTATTTCAAACACATTCCCAGCTAATGGTCGATCGTTAGCAACCCATATACGCAGCCACAATTTGGCTTTATTTTTCACACTTTTCAGCTCAGGGTCACACGACCAGATTGGTTTCCTTGTACTTTTCCTCACTCGCTCCTGAGGGACAGCAACCTCCTCAGCGCGTTTTAAACACCACACGATTTGGTTATAATAATGATTCAGATCGTAATTACTTTTAGTAGGACTAACACTCAGCTGGAGTAGGTGAAAAGGTACACGTAAAGAACCAAGGAGAATGGCCAGGGTTGAAATATTTAATGGCATATTAACATTTTTCCAATTACTCCGCACAAACCATTTAGAGGCAGGAGCACAAGCCTGGTCAGTACTATCTTTTCTAATCGAAAAGCATAGCGATAAAGGAAGGTGATCAATATCTTGCTCATCTTCGTGGAAATGCACTGTTGAAGATGTAATGAACAGGGAACAAATCACGTGATCAATATCCGATAAGCTGCCGGAATTATGCACATACGAGAAAGGTAGATCCTTCGCAATTATTCTGTAATCAGGGAGACAATCAAGTAGGTTCACAGTACGAGCAGAATCACGTTTTACATCAGTGTTCATATCTCCAATAATAATAAATTCGTACCCATTTTTGCTTATACTTTGAAGGAGAGTTTTCAAACTAGAGCATGCTTTGGAGAATTTATTAAGCGATGTCATATTCTTCCCATCGTGAGGCAGGTAAGTGTTTATCAATACGGTTTTACCAAGTCTTATAGCCAATAAATGTTCATCAGAGAAATAGCATGACGGGGACAGAAAGCTGAGCTTTTGTTTTATAATACATGCTAAGCCCCCTGAAGGCCTTCCAAAAGTATATTTAGCATTTGTTGAGAAAACAAAGTGGGCGGAACTGCGGCGCAGGAAATTAACACTCGTTGCGGTCAAAAGATGTTCCTGAAAGCATACAATGTCAAACTTACTGTACAGTTCATCAATGGTCAGGTCCTTGTTTTTCGTCCCATTAATATTGAAGGACACGAGTGATACTGATTCAGACATTAGTTTGTTTTCGGTAACTTGCGACTGACAATTGCTTTCAATTTAGGGCAAGTGAGGCTAAACGAAACATGATCACCTCCACAGTTTGCGCACTTAGGTGACAAATTGCAAGGCGAGTCTCTATCTGAAACATGAGGACCGGCACATCGCGCACATTTTGGTGTAACACTGGGACAAGACGACTGGAGACGGTCAGGGGATCGGCAATTGTTACAGCACCAGGGAATCGCTTTGAACTCATAAACACTTAGGATTTCGTATCCAACTTTGAGACCATATCTAAATGCTTCGACTCTTGAGGTTGCATCGGAGAATTCAAGTATTACTGCAAGCGATTTCCCTAGCCTAGAGGCACCAGAAACACCAGGGCACGATATCAGGTGGGACAATTCAAAATCAGGCGGGATTCCCTTCAGGAGTCCGTAAAACTTCTTGATTAGAACTTTCGCAGAAGAGCCAGTAAACGCACCAGTCACCGATAAGCGGAAATCTTCAGCAACTGACTTATCTATATTGATAAACAGTTTGTCACGAACGGGGCGAATGCTAGTGATTGATTCGTGTCCATCAATCTGATCTATCAGATCTTTTCGTTTTATTGGGTCCGAAAGGGTAGATGGAAGGTTCGACACAACAATAGTAGCATGCGAGTCAGGAATTGCAGGTTTCGGCAGTTGCGGGTAATTCAGTTCATAGGCATCCAGCTTGGTGGCAGCAACCTTGAGTAGTTGTTCCACACGATTCACCTTTGTTGACAGCCTAGAATACGCGACTGCGGGCAAAACCGGGACCTCGGTTGGAGACTTGATCACATAAATCGGAGTTGATACCTCCTCAGAGTCCAGTTTCTTAATAAAATCAAGAATATCTTTCACATTGTTCGCAGAAGCTTTCGCACCGATGCGCCGGGGGCAATTATCATTAGGCACAACCTTCGCCCGAAATTCGCTTTTCGTATCAGCAATAACACCGCATTCAAAAAAGTCTATTGCGTGTTGAATAATAGTAGCGTCTTCAATACCTTCTTCCCAGTTGTTTTGCAAAAAGTTCATTACCGGGCAATGCACATACTCGCTGTTATCCATTATCCTTTACTGGGAAAAACCAGTCAAACTGGTCAAAGAGCACGACTGATTCATACTTATGCGTCACTACAATCCCTATTGCGAAATTTTGATTTTCTTCACAAAAAACTTACTGAATTAATAATGTCCATGCAATATCCAATTTAGATGTTGACACTTTGAACTCTGAATTGATATTATGAGCTGACTGTGTAACGTGTTCTTTCGTCTAGGTGAGACAACATTATATGATGAAAAACAATGAACATGAACAAACCGACAGGACTGGAAAATGAAGTTACTGCGAAAATTAAATTCATTCATGAATTTTTTTATATATTCATTTGACGAGTAGATAAGCCATGTTTTCTGGATTTTTATCTATTGGCCAGAAAGTAATAATGGCTAGTCTTAATAATTAGAAAGACAAAATGTTAATTCTTCGTACTCTTGTTGCGCGGAATTTACACCGGTCTGCTTAAAATGACTGCTTAAAATGTTTTTCTTTTAATTAAAAAAATGTTAGCAACAAACAATTCGCATTAAGTTATAGCCCTTTCCCCGGAGACTGGGAAATGTCATTCCCTGAGGCACAGTTATTTATCCTTTCGATTATTTTGAATAAAATTGCAACCTCAGGATTATTATCTATTGCATTTGGAGAAAAGAACGTAGGTAGCGGTGGGGTTTTTGCCCTCTGATCTGTTTGGATCTTAAAACTGCTAAAAATTTTGATTGGCAAATCTAGATTTTCCAATCCTTGAAGCAAAATTATTTAACCTTTGGATTATTTTCAACAAAATGACAATCTCGAACTTTTTATCAGATGCTTTTGGGGAAAAAGGCGTTGGAGGGGCGCTGTCTGGTTTCTGATCTCTATTGACTCTTTAAAAGAGAATAAGAACTATTCATTACTAATTAAATGAACCTCCTCTGAAGTCTATGCGACAGCCCCTGACATAGAAACCTAATATGTTAACAGTGGGCGGCTTGTGAAGCTTGCAGTCCTTGCCCCGGAAGTCTTGTTTTTCTAGCTCTGGAGCTATAGTTCTTTGACCTTTGGATTATTTTGAACAAAAAAGCCATCCAAAAATTTTGATCGGATACATTTCGGGGAAAAAAGACAAGGGGGGCTGGTTGCTCTCCAATTGCTTTTGTCTCTTGAAAGAGCACTAAAACTTCTGAGTTCTAATCGAATGAGTCTCCTCCAAAGATTTTTAGACCAGCCCTTTCTTATGTAGCGCTTCTAGCAAAAAACAAAAACAAAATAATATATTGGAATCCTTTTACTCTTTACTATACACAACACTATGTGCCTCTAGTGACGAATAAAACAAAATAATTTCTTAAAAGTAGTATAGGTGGTTATTATTACTACATGAGATAGGGCACTAAACGATCAAAACCTTTTGAATGGGCATCAGTTTTGAAAAGGCTTGGGAACCACTGGAGTAGAGTTTTGTCATGTCATTCCCATAAGTACATTAATTTGGGACTTAGACTATTTATATTAAACCTTTAGTTTGAGCAAAATGACAATTCCAAAGTTTTAATCAGTTTTGAGCAGAAGCGGCACCTAAGGAGGACAAGGAAAGTTGCCGGGGAGGGTCCTGTTGCCCTCCGATATTTATTTTTGACTTGATCTTTGAATCAAAGTCAAGTTGCCATCAAGTCATGGTTAATTGGAGAAAAGACAAGACAGATAGTCTGAGTGAAAGGCAAAGCTGGCATAAGTATTTTTCAAAATTGTATAAAAGCGATGTCATATCACTTGTTGATAGATAGTCTATCATCTATCCATCCATCAATAGTCTGTCACTCATCATCAAATAGTATATGACTTTATATGAGCCATTTGAAGGCAATTGGAGATCCAAATAAAATCATTTCAAAGATTTATGACTGACCATGTCCACAGGACTTTAAATGCAATTGTGCATCTGAGGTTCATCTAGAATCTACTGTAAAACTAGTTGCTTCGTTGCCTTTTTTATGAAGTTGCTACCTGTCTCAACAGAACCTTTTCGCCCTCACATGTAGGGTGAGCTTTAAGGTGAAAGTCTAATTAGAACCTGCTTGGGTTCTAATTAGGCTTTTTGGTCGTTTCGTTAACCAAATATAAGCTAATCAATTGGTTTTTGATTGTGTTTTGTATTTTCAGGATAAACAGCTACATAGTGCGTTCCATGGTCTTTACCGTGCGTTCCATGGTCATTTCATTGATTAACATGGACTTTTCATTTGCTTTGTTTTTCAACTGTTTTTTCTATTCTAGTCTAAGAATAAAACACAAATTTTTCCAGGAGGAATATTAAAATGAAAACTGCCCTGAATTCTAAAAAAAATGTATTGTTACGAAAAAATGTGTCAGACTGTAGAAAATGGGTGTCAGCATTGCACAGCAGCCAAAACCTTTAGATGTTGCTGTTTTCAAGTAGCAGATCTCTGTTTGTTTTGTTAACCAGGTTAAGAATAAGATTTTAAGTAGTTTCAGCTAACGCAGGATGAATGTACACTAAAATATTTACAATAGTTTATCTCATTAAGCGACTAACTTCTTCTTTATAGATTTGGAGGTCCTTGAACATAAAAGGCAGGTTCTTTGACCTTTTTATTGCACTAGCTACAGCGCTAGAGTATAAATGTGACTAATCAAGGAAATGAGATAATCAGGAGTCGTACGCCCGCAACAACAAAATGGTCACTAGTAGATGTGTCTCTTCTTAGGATCTCAATGGACGCCTTAAATATATTTCTATCGTCATAAGGAGGGAGATTAGAATTCAAGATTTCAATGAAAGTATTAGGTATTTTAGCCATGGAACAGAGGTACTTGAGAGTAATAGTATCCATGCAATGTGGCTGGCAATGAACTAAGACATATTGGATTGTCTGATCTGTTACGAAGCAGACACGGCATAGAGGGAATGATGTGACTTTCAATGAAATTACAAAGTGTTGAGAAGAATGGCATCAGATTTCAGTTGGTAATATAGCACAGTATGCAGTTTAGTGCGGATGGGTGATGAAATAATTTACTGTGATTAAATTTAGATCTTTGCCTAATAATGTCTCTTGTACTGAGGTCTCTTGTATTCTCAAGTTTATACGAAGTACTTAATACAGCTTAGAACCTGACAGCAAGAGGTCTGTTGGATCCCCAGTTGAATGGAAGCTTTGTTCAATCCTAGGCTTATCTCAAGCCTAATCTAATCTCAACCTTATTACCTCTGACTCATTATATTTCCATGTCTACAAATGTTATGGTACTACGAGGAGGTGACCAATAATAAGCCAAAAAAGCCCATCAAAACAAACCAAACTAAGAAGAATTATTCATTAATCAGAATCCAGTGCAAGTGCTATGTCGTTTACTAGGCTATAACTTCCTCGAAGGACGCTACTGCTCGAGCCGAAAGTGCAGCACTGTTAGCAGTCACGGTTTTGTTTAGGAAACCCCGTGAAAGGTCTGCCCTGATACCACATCGAGGCAACGCAACCAGGATTTCCCTATCGGGGATATGGACGAAGAAAGGACCTTAATACGGAACGAAGACCCCAAATTATCTCACAAACTGGAAAAGTTCCAACCTTTTACACCCACCTATCCTCGTTAAGGCATTCGTCACGGTACTTGAAAAGTAAGTTAACTCTGCTTGACAAAAATTTTAAAAAGCACGAATTTCATCGACAAAATGTTTGTGCGCCAATTTGGCCGAAATTAATTTAACTTAAACCTAACTGTACATAACCTAAGAAAATTTAGCCCAGTTTAAATAGTCAAGCTAGTGAAATTAAAACTAAACCTGATTTAACCAGCCTAGTTTAACCTTTTTAAGAGCTAAACGTGATCAGAAGGAAACTAGCCCCCCCCCACATACTTTTATCCCAAAACACATGCCATAGCCCTCCATTTTCATTTTCTTGATTGGCGATAGAAAGTTCTAGTTCCTTTTTATGATTGACAATAGAACAGAGTGTAACCACCCTCTCCTCCCACACCCTTTTTCCCAAATGTATCGCGAGAAAATTTTGAGATTGTCATTTTATTCAAAATATTCTAAGGGTAAGACGACTAAACTTTAGGGCTTGACAGCCTCCCTTCCAACCCCAGGGAAAGGGATGTACTTTATGTAGGTTGTCCATTGCAAATATATACGGTTTTTATGAAAGAAGTGGTATAATGTTTTTATTATGTTTTTACTCGACAAAGGTGGCGGATAATCTTCTCGAACCTGAAATTTCTTTGGTATTTTAAATCTACTAAATCAGAGGTAAGATACAGTTCTTGGTCAAAATCTGTTATAAATTGTTTATACCGATTAAAACTGTCATAGGGCGCAATTTCATCATTTTGACTGGGGAAGAAGATAGGATCTACATCAGGGGGCCTGGGATACCTTTCAAGGAAGAGGGATTTTCAATTTAAAAAAAAATATAATCCTAAACGAGTTTCTAAGCTATTTAAAACTTGTCTTTAAAATTAGTTTTATAATGGATAGCAAACACCGAATACTAAAAAATAAAGGTTGTCTGGGCCTGCCTTAAGTTTGCAAAACCATAATTTTCTTCAAATGGTAACGAACAAAAGTTCATATTTACCGAAGGTTCTACACAGTTAATCAGAGATGCGCTATTGCCTATAGTAAAGGTCATATGGCTATAATGTTTTATTTATTTATTTTTCACAGAGGCACTTCATGTGGAAGGGGTGGTCGTATAAACTTTGGAGGAGCCTCATTCGGCTAGAAATCGTAATATCTAGTGCCCTTTTTAAGATTCAAAAGAGATTGGAGGGTAACCATGCCCTTTTCCTCCCAAATGTATCAGATAAAAATTTTGAGATAGCCATTTTGTTAAAAATAGTTCAAAAGTAAGATAACAAAAACTCCGGTGTCAACACTAATCTCCAGGGCCTGGGGGCAGGCGTTGTAAGTTATGCCCAGGGAGTATATATGGTTCTTATGGAAGGGATGCTTGTATAAACTGCAGAAAGGGCTCATTTGATTGGAAATTTAATGTTCTTGTTCACTTTTAAGAATCAAAAGAGATCAGATGGCAATCAAATGCATCATATGAACATTTTGAAATAGCTATTTTGTTAAAACTGTTCAAGGATCAGATAACAAAACCCCGGTTATCCGTTAAAAAACCCGGTAAAAACGGGGGCAGCCGTTTTTAAGTTATGCCCAGGGGGCATATATGGCTCTTATGGAAGGGAAAATCATATAACTTCAGAGAGGGCTCATATTTGATTAGAAATTGAAGGTTCTACGTCATATTTCAATAGTCAAAAGAGATCTAAAGGCAACTAGCCCCCCTCACGCCCTTTTTCCCCAGACCCTTCGATAAAAATTTTGAGATAGATTTGCAAGTTATCCGCTGGGGGTATATATGGTTCTTATGGAAGGTGTGTTCCTATAAACTTCAGAGGGACCCATTTGAATAACAACGGAAATCTTACATTTACGGTATCCCAACAAGTGATGCACTGGCGACTCCGGTGACCCCGGCAAAAGGCAGTGAGCCAGCCCTCTATTTAAACAACAACAATCCCTCAATGTGGGGTGCTGGAATATTTGCTCAATGAAATATTTAACAACAAGAACACTTATTGCTTGCAAATTTAAGGGCTACGAGCTACATATCCTTGGCCTATCCGATACGAGAGCGAACGAAACCAATAAAAATGAAATTATCTTTAATCGTAATGAATAGGGCCCCTTTCACTTCCTCAATTTTGGTCCAGAAAATGGTTCGGGTCAAAGCAGTGAGGGACTCGCAATCATTATCCTTCAATGGCAAACTATCTTCTCGCGATTGGATATGACCTGCTTTAAGAGCCACCTGCTCAACATCACTGTTTTTGCCATATATATATATATATATATATATATATATATATATATATATATATATATATATATATATATATATATATATATATATATATATATATATATATATATATATATATATATATATATATATACATTCAAGAGAATCTTTGAGGAATTCCAAATAGACAAACTTTTTAACAAGCTATTAGAGTTAGTTAAGTCCACCTTCTTATTATTGTAGATAGTTTCACCGCCTACACCAGCGTTGGCAACCGTAAGGTCGATAATCAGCGAACTCTAGGCAAATTTGGATTCAATGATAGATGCGAGAGAGGAAAGACTCTCGGTTTGCTCAGCTGAACAGCCTAGTCTTAGCTAATATTCTGTTAAAGCACAAACCGTTCATAGAATTACCTGGGGATCCGGAGATCTAAGGACACGATCTCAAAGTGGACTACATTTTAATATATGGGCATTCGAGACGCTCTATAACAAATTGTAGAGCTTTTAGAGACGCTGACACTGACTCCGAAAATTTTTATCCTAGCCCTCAAGCTAACAGCACGAAAAGAGATATCCCCCCTCCAAAGATACAATGTAGGGCGTCTGGAAGACAAACTAATCCTTGAAAAATTCTGCTTGGAGCTTTTTAATCTAATCAGCATCCTGGCTCCGGGTCAGCGAGCAATATTGAATACAAACAGAGGTCAATTAAATAGAATATAAAAGATGCAGCCACAAAGATCCTTGGGAGAAGAAATAGAAACGCAAAAAAAGAATCTCTGAAGAAACTATCAAACTGGGATGAATGAAGTAGAAACTTGAAAACAATAGGGTGGTGTCAGACTTCCAAGACATCACTAATCAATTCCACATATCAGCTCACCAGGACTGTCAGTTATATTGGGATAAAATAACAACAGAGACTTCAGGGGCCAACACTTCAGGATCTTTTCAATACAACTTAGACGCAAGAGTCATTCTCCAAGGATTTCTGAGACTCTGTTATAATCCCTCTATTCAAAAAGGATGAAAGAGCTGAATGCAAAACCTACCACAGTATACCCGTCATTGGCATAGCTGCGAAGATACTTGCTATTACTCTCCTGAATTTGCTTCAAATCACCAAGACACTCGACATCTCAAACGACTGAATGTAGGTTAATAGCAGCCATTGGATGCACAAATCAGCTCTTCATGCTGAGACAGATACTCAAACACTGGACCAAACATCAGCAAACAGCAACAGCAGTCTTCATCGATTTTGTCACCGCTCTTGACGCGGCAATCCGTTGTGGGATTTGGATAGTAACGCTGAAAGATGGAACGCCCCCCAAGTTTTTTCACCTAATCAAGCCATACCGCATACACACCCGAGCCAGTATTTTATTAACAGAAAATACTCGTCTTGGTTCAACATTAAATTCGGAGTTAGACAAGATTGTATCTTCTCCCCAGAGCTTTTTGACTTTGTGTTTAGCTGGATTTTAAGAAAAGTTTTGAAAGGCTGCGCTGGAATCAAAATAAATTCGTATGTCAATGTCACAGATTTTGACTGCGCAAAAGATGTCTTGCTTCTAGCTAGTTCATCCCTAGAAACGCAGAACATGTTCCAGAGAGTAGCCTTAGCAGCTGCCCTCTTGGGATTGAAGATCAGTATGGAGAAGAAAAAAGCAGCCACCAACGATGAGTTTTACTTACCCCCCAATGTTGAATCACTGGAGGCTGAGATAGTGGAAAAATTCAAATAGGTCCACCTTGTTCAAATTCATAGACATTAATGGCAGATACAGTGATGAAATCACTAACAGTACATCAGTAGCCTCCTCCGTCTTTTTGTAACTTTTTGGGCCGCTCTGGAAAAGAATTGGGATTAGCATTAAGATCAAAAACCGAGAGAATGAATCTCTTGGTTACTTCATTCTCATATGCAGATAAGAAACATGGCCGATTATGGTGTCCAAAACTCAGACTCTGAATTCGTTTGACTATAGGTACATAAGGCACATACATAGACTGAGTTAAAAGCTAGTCAAAACCTAGAAGAGCATCATCAAATCTGACCTTGATACAATTGGTGGGTGTAGACGACACGGTTGCAAATGGGGTTTCTTTCTGGACCGAAACTGTTGTCCTTTGACCCTTATCCTCATAGAATGGATTGTGACCTTCTGCCACCTTTTAGCGCCAGGGTAAAGTTTCTTAACTTGTCTTCTGATTAAAGTTGAAATAAGTACCCTATCAAACTTCCAATAAAACTAGCGTTTCAGTAATTTTTTGCACCAAAGCTAATTTAATAGAAAGTTAATTTAAAATCTACCCTTTAAGCGAGTCCGATTTTAGCTCACTTCGAGTCCAATGTTTAATAAAAAAAAATAAAACTAGCAACACATAAACAACTTTGTCATCAATCATCATTTTTAGCATTACTTAAGAAAATACTATATTTTTCAAATTTTATGCAGAGCAACCCCCCCCCCTTCCTTCGCCAACCTTCAAATACACCGACCGATGGAGACTTGAACTTGGCCCAACACTTTTTGGATCCTCTATGACTACTAATTCCCTTAAAATATCAGGCAAAGTATATTTATTCCTAGAATTCTTGCAACGAGTTACTCATGTAATGAAATGATCAGCTGAATTGAAATTAACTCAACATGAAAAGACCACAATTTTTAAATTTTAACTTTAAATCCTAATTATATATAAGACCAAGTAACTTTTTGCACAGTAATTCTTGTATTTTAATCCAGAGCTTGACTATTTTCTTTTATATGTATATAATGCTATGAAAACTCACCTCAGCTTTCTATGATCATTTATTCCTTATTCTAGGAGAGGGGGAGCTGCATAGAAGACGTAACACTCTTCAAAAGTTTAACGGACTAGCTATGAAAATATTTATACCTGACTACTTTTATTTTCAGGGCTATCATCACTCCAGTGGTTTCTATGATTCCAGCTTGCACATGCAAAACTGTAGCTTGTGTTGATCCTTGGGTCTATGCTATCAATCATCCGCGATACAGGTAGGGCACTACATAATTTATATGGGTGGAGGAGAAGTTAGAGAGAAATGAATATCCATTCATTTCCGCTAATTAAATATATAATGGTAGGTAAGGTATATAATAAACTGTTGAAATTAAAATATGGTAAACTCTGTTGCTTCAAGACATATTGATACAATCAAAATTAAAAGGCTGATTGTCAAAGACAATTAAGTTTAAAAATCAGTAAGTTTAAAACATTTTTTTTTTAATTCTTCTAATATTGCTGTACAAGTATTTAAATTTAGTTTCAACCAGCTTCAAGCTGAAGGTGATTTTTGCTTTGCATTTTCTGTGATGAGACGCATATCTGGCTTAACTTACAAAGATCATAGTTGTTGGGGGGCAAGGTCCACAACTTACGCCCGGATAATCATAAAATTGACGGCTCAAAATTATACTGTTTCAAACATTTATCCTGAAAATCAGTTTTAAAAGTTGTCCCTTGAAATTGCAGCGTCCCTTGAAGTGTCCCTTGAAGTTGAAGTTGCCTAAGTATAGAGCAATGTGGGTGCAAAGTATTATTTTTTTTTTGTCTTAGGCCGGGGCACTTCGTATACTTCCCAATAAGCAAAATTATTTTTAACAATGGGCGAAATTCATACCTTGCAGTCCTTCCCCCAGGGGCTTTGGGGAATGAAGTCATTATCAAAGCCATATTTAAAACATTTTTCGACTATGCTGAACAAAATGGCTATCTCAAAATTTTGATCGGATGATTTTTGGAAAAAATGGAGGTCTAGTTACCCTCCAATTTTCGTTCACTTGGAAAGGGAACTAGAACTTTTAATTTCTGTTCGAATGAGCCCTCTCACAATATTCTAGGACGACTGGGTCGATACGATCACCCCTTGGAAAAAAAAACAACAAAAAAACAAATAACACGCATCCTTGATCTTTCTTCTGGCAAAAATACAAAATTCAACATTTTTGCAGATAGGAGCTTTAAACCACTACAGTAGAGTTCTCTGATACGCTGAATTAGATGGTGTGATTTTTCTTAAAATTCTATGATTTTTTGGAGGTATTTACCCCTTTTTTTGAAAACATGGCAAATATTTTCAGACTTGTAACTTGTGATGGGTATGACTAAACTTGTTGAAACTTATATATTTGAAGTCAGCATAATGATCCGATTGTTTCGACGTATCTATTGGCATCAAAATTCAGTTTTTTAGAGTTTTGTTACTATTGAGCCGGTTCGTTCCTAATTTACAGATCATACTAAGTTTTGTTTTTTAGGTCAACTTCAGAAGCTATAAAACTAAATTAAAAAATACTGTTTGTGACAGGATTAAAATTTGCTAAAAATGAATTTCTCCAACACACAAATAGCAACCCATACTATGGGTTCTAATAAAAAAACTTAAAAGATGTAAAATATTTTTTTTCCATGAAAAAGACTATGTCAATAAAAAGCAAACTGAAATTAATAAAAAAAATTCCGCAAAATAAGTTTTTCAAAGAAAAGTAAAGAGCTCCATTAAGCTAAGAATAAGCAAAAATAAAGACAAATAATCTGCAAACAAAACCACAACAAATCACTATCAATAAATAAATGAAACTAAAAACGAGCAGATATTACAATAAATAGCCGATTCAAACTCAAAACGAGCAAGAATTAACATGAGTAGGGTTGATTACCCTATGCCTTCTCAAGACCAGAACATAAGTTGCACTTTACTGAGAGCATAATACGTTTTAAATGTTTTCACTTCTCTTACTTTCATAAATATTAAAATTATCAAAACTTTATGTAATTAATATCAGTACATGTCAAGTAAACTGATAATCCTCTGTTATTTGTTTTCTTTTTTTTTTGTTTTTTTAGCAAAGCTCAAGTTATATTCGGGTTTTGAAAAGGTTGCTCTATGTTGAGACCTTTGTTTCTGGGATTGCTTGGCGCCATTGCAACAACATACATAACACAATGAGATGGCTGCTAGGCATTTTCCGATTATATGGTATAATAGATCCTAGCAGAGCGCCCGGGCATCTGAACAGATAATGAGAGCATTGCGTAATTGACTTTGACTTTGAGTCTAAGCATAAACGTTTGATGGAGAGTTAGTTGGTATCTCAGTTCCACATAGATACTTGATTCATTTTGATTATTTCAAGTTTTATTCGAAATATTATTAAAAAAATGTGTTGTTTTACACTATTACAACTTGAAGAAATTGACAGTGATGGTATGAAAAACAGGATCCCCCAATGTAGCAGTGTAAACGACAAAGGAGTATCGACTAATATTTGAGTGGGATCAGAATTTTGGCAGATATGTTATATCATTGAGCAAATTTAAGTTGGAAGAATAATTATATTTCAGGGAAAAAGTGAATATAATGCATATATCCAGATGTTTCAAAAATTATCGGTGCAAAGAAAATATTCTCTCAAACAATATTTGACGGTATCATGAAAAAAGAGTCTCCAGCTGTGGATTATTGCTCAATGCTAATGCGTCGCATTTACTCAATTTGTTGGCATACTAGCTGAAACAAAACAAAGTGATATTGTAGATTTGCTTTTGGACCAACCTAGACATCCTAGTTTCTATGTTAATTTAAGACTCTATCTGAATTATCTGCACTCTCTCTCTCTCTCTCTCTCTACGTGAGAATAATAGACAAGTCGACAATTAAAACAATCCTATTCAAACAGGTTTAGTTGATTCTGAAATGCGACGCTACTTGATATCTCCTCCTCTCTATAAGTGAAATGGACATTCCTTTAAATCATTAGTTATTTTCTATTTTACATGGTGAGAGTCAACAGTGAAAAAATGTTCTATGCATGTCCACTATGTTTGTATAGATTGTGCAGCTGGTAGTTATGTGAGAACTAGTGTTGATGACTATGTGACAACACTATGATGACCAGTGTTGATGAATTAATCCTTTAAATCAGCCACAAAAATCATAGTTTCAACAAGTATTGTGTCCCCCTTGAATTTGACTTGTATAACTCATTCCCTTTGCTCCCCATTCCGCCTCAACGGGCCCACACACATACAAAATACGGTACTGATGAGACTGTGGGAGCTAGAATTAGCAAATGATGCGTAATGTCTTTGCTCTAAGAGTTATTTAAACTTTAAGAGAGCTCTCTGATTTAAACGTTCACCCTCCTTAGGGGGAGGGCTTGCACAATATCAAAAATCGTGATTACGTACAAAAAGACACCTGTCTAACTATCTGTAGTTATCAGTGAAAAAAAAATACCTCACCCCAATCATTTTAATGTCTATATAATACACTGTTTCTTCAAAGATTTTATTCCTTAAGCCTTCAAAAACGAATTCCACTTGGTCAAAATAAAAGTGCAATACATATTCAGTTTAATTAACCGACGACAAACCAGATATGAAGGTTTACACAGCGCGTCCTGTGATCGTTAGGGTTGTTTTGATAAGAATTTCAAGCTAGAAGCACATAATCTGTCAAAAGACGATTGGGAAGTTTATAAAAACGTTACAATAATGACTAGACTTTCAACGTATAATTTGGAATTAAAAATGATGAATGTATGGAAGGATATGGATGAGGCATTGGGAGAGAGACAGTGAAGAGGTATAGAGGGGTAGAAAGAGAGACAATCTAAAAATATTACCAAATATTTTGAATATATATGGCAAATTGAGGGGGAAGACACTGCTGTGGATAAAGGTTGTCTCCATCTCATGATTTCCTTAGCATACATAGAAGTCTATTTACCCGGAGGTATTTATTGATCATATCCTTTTTGTAATTGCATCTGTCGCTATTCCTCTTGAAAACTGTATTGTTAACTCTTTCCGCTTGTATGCAGATTATATAGCGTGAACGAACAATGAACTACGCGGCTCACCACCCGGCAAGAAGATTAATAAACTCTTGCACAAGCTCAGTAATGGAAAACGATTTTGCTCGGGGCCTTTATATTACAAAAAATAATATATCTGACTAGCAACCATGTAAAACTATTGTGCTATTTTTCTTGTCTGAAAGATGCCAAAAAATTCCAGGAAACAAAGATCTCAAGGCATAGAAACTGGTTTTTTCTATGACCACCTGTTATAGGGAACTCCTTATCTATCCAGATGAGCGGAGTTCAACTTGGATCTATTATACCATATCATCAACAACACACCGAGCAACCATCTCTAATCACTGTGCTTTGTATGTATTCAAAATGCCGTCGAGAAATCTTAGAAATAAAGATCTCAATGCATAGAAACTGGAAAGTGGTGTGTTCAGTCGTATAAATATGCAAAATAATTGGACTGTCATCGCACTACGATGGTTTTTAGAACCAAAACAAATTCCATTGACCTTCAAAACCCGTTTGGGTATTAGACATTTAAATTTACAAAAAAAATCTAGGTAATCAGCACTTAAATCTGCAAAAAAACCTTTGTCCCTGACAAAGCCGTTTGAATTTTCATATGTAAACAATAGACCAAATAATTGAAGGGTTAGTGACTCCTTATGAGTCCAGGTATACCCCCTATGCGTGTAGCAGGAAGCATTAATATGTAACTACTACTCACAGGATCGGCTGAAATGAGAAGCTCCCATTCTGAAGCTTTGTTTAGATTTCAGTGAAGTGGGAACGCCTATTCCTGCTGCAGGTAAGCAGCTTTTTGACACCAGGGCATGCATCAATACACAAAAAATGTAGGTATCAGGGTACCAAATATAATGGCGTTGCAGCCATCTCAAAATTTCGCAGCTTTCCAAAATATAATGGTACCTTAAATATAAGGTACCAAATATAATGGCGTTGCAGCCATCTCAAAATTTCGCATACAGCTTCTGGAATTTACAGGAGAACAAAAATAAGGCTTTCAAGCTATTCTTTGGAACAGCTTTTTTAAAGTACTAATAAAAGGATAAATCTGTGAAACTATAATATTCAGCTGAGCTATTTTGCTTCACTTTGGCATAAAGTCCATGAAATCATATGACAGATTTACTGAAATATTTTGTCCAATCAATCACAATAGGTCTTTCTCAAACCCTATGAAGCAGATCTACTTACTCTTATTTCTAAACAACTTTTCATTGCGATCGGATCTTTTCTTTCTAGGCTAGAGCTACAAAAGCGCATGCCTTGGTTCTGCATACACGAAGAAGAGCCAAAAAGTGATGCCACATCTGTCTCAAACGGAACTTCTGCAACAACGCCTAGCTGATTTTACATTTTTATTTTATAGTCACAATGTAGGAAATATATCACATATATATATTAGATTGTCTTAAAGAAACCCAAGCGAAATATTGAGTTAGGTCTTAAACCCTGCACTTTTTGTTGTTTTGCTAGGTCTTCATATTTCGTACAGCTTAGGTTTTTGTATGCTTTTGCTCAAGTGAGTACCTAAGATTATCCTTATGCAATTCTTCTGGAAACGATTTTACCATAGTTTCTCCGACTTTTCAAATTACCCACGTTTTCACGCCACACTAAACGATTTTCTTCGCCATTGGTTCTTACCATCTGAGTCTAAGGCTTATGTTCTTATTCTTCCAAAGTTCTTCAGAAGTGCAAAACAACAAAAAACAAAATCAGTGCCATGGCCACACTATATGCTTTTACTTCATCCACGTTGCTTATTAATATTAGCTAGGTAAGTAAAACTATTCACTAGGTAAATTTTGACTCCTATTAACATTAAACCTTTTTAACCTTGTTTATTTCTAACCTATGCATCTTAGTCTACTTACTATTCTTTTTCAGTACTAGGAGAGGTATACCTTCCAAAACCTCAAGTTCTACTATGGTCTTTTTATTAATTTTTTAGAATAAAATAAATAAAATTTTCCATATAAAGGGGACAAATCGAACCCTGCTTATCTTCTGACTTCATAACAAACCAGCTAATAACCTTGATTAGTACCTTAACCGCAGCATTATTACTTTTGTGCAGAGCATTAACCACTAAAAACAGCTTATCAAGCATGAGTAAAACACAGCCCTGCTAAACTTCTGATTCCAATCCAAACAACCTAGTAGCTTAAACTCGATATAGGGCTAATCATTTTAACGTTGCTTACTTATACGGTCTAGTATTTAAGAATAGGATCTTCACTAACATTTTTCTGTCTGCTGAATCGAATGTGTGTTTAAACCTTAAAGCTCGATTCGAAAGAACCGCTTTACTTCACTGTTCTTCCTATAACCTTGCCAGTATTATGTCTTAGTCTGATGTGTTACGCATCCTTCCGAAATCACATAGATGCCTCAATACTTACTGCACTCATCCTCATGTCCTCTCTTATATAGAAGTGTAATTACAGTTTCTTATGCTCACCAGGTACTTTTTCTTTACTAAAAATCATTTTAATATTCGTCAGGGCCTTCTTTCTAACTTAGTATGAAGCATATTTCCTAACTCAAGTATCTTATTATCAGGATTTGCAAAAATGTTGTTTTGAATTTCTTCCGATATATTTCCTCACTCTCCTTGGTTGAATAAATGTTCCTTCAGCTCGAAACGTCAATAACAATTTGACTATTTCCCTTCTCATTTCTTACGGCCTTACAAACCCCAGTTTGTTAATACAAAATCTTTCTTCCATGCTGTCTAACTGTATCAATCAGATCTACATTAATGTTACTTGCAGCCACAACTTCATATTTCATTAATTTAATGCCTACATTACTTCGTTTAATGTCCTTTTAATGGGTTTTGAAACTTAATTGGGCAATATAGCTTCTAATTAGTGAATAACCCTTTCCTAGCTTCTCGCAATTCTTTATTCTATACGATTTACTTGGTGTAAAAAAGTCTAATTCCTCATTGTGATGAATGGTACGCAAAGAGTGATCTTTATCAATAACGAGAGCTTAAATTTTTATAATATTAAATCAAGGAATCAGCTTTTGAGGTGTGTCCGAACATGGATTTTTTTTCGATAATGAAGTTAAACATATTCATTAGTACATCAGAGGGTTAATATAATCATAGGCAGCGCAATAGCGCTGCCTAAGTAAAGAGCGATGTGGGCATAATGTATTATTTATTTGTTTAGACCAGGGCGTTTCGTATCGAAGTTACTGTCATGTAAACTTTGGAGAGGTTTTATTCGATTAGAAATCTAAGGGGTTATTGCCTTTTTAAGTAGTCGAAAGTGATTGGAGGGTAACTAAACTCCTTCCCACGTCCAGCACTTCCCCAAGCGCATACAATCAAAATTTTGAAATAGCCTTTTTGTTCAGTTGAAAGGTCCGAAAATTATATTTTTGAAGATGACAAACCCCCCACAGCTCTCAGGGCAAGAGTTGTAAGTTATGTCCTGGGGGCATATAAGGTGTATATAGAAAGACTGATCATATAAACTTCATAGGGGGCTCTTTGAATTTATTATCAGAAGCTCTAGTGCCCTTTCTAAGATTCAGAGTGATCGGCGTGTGGATACCCTCCCCTACGCCTCGTATTTTCCCGAAATGCATACAATAGAAATATACGTGACTGACATAACCGGACCGGACCGGATCCGCTCTCTTTGGTGGAGTTGGGGGGGGGGGGGGTTCATTCTGAAAAATTAGAAAAATGAGGTATTTTGAACTTACGAAGGAGAGATCAGATCTTAAGGAGATTTCATATTTAGTAGGAACTTGAAACTCAGATCTCTTATTTTAAATCCTGACTAGATCCAGTGTCATTAGGGGGGTACTGGAAATCCTGGAAAACACTTAAAGCGGAGAGATCAGGATGAAACTTGGTGAGAATAATAAGCACAAGTCAAAGATACGTGACTGACATAACCGGACCGAATCTGCTCTCTTTGGTGGAGTTTAGGGCGGGGGAGGAGTTCGGAAAAATTAGAAAAAATGAGAAAAAAACTTACGAACGGGTGAACAAATCTTAATGAAATTTGACATTTTAGAAGGATCTTGTGCTTTAGAACTCTCATTTTAGAATTCAACAAGATCTGGTGAAATTGGGGGGAGTTGGAGGGGGAAACCAGAATTCTTGGAAAACGTGAAAATCGAGGTACCTTACAAATGGGTGATCGAATCTTAATGAAACTTGATATATAGAAGTATCTTATGTCTCAGATGCTTCATTTTCAACTCGAATCAGATCCGGGGACATAGAGGGTTGGATGGGGGAAACAGAAATCTTGGAAACTGGAAAGCATGGAAAACGCTTAGAGTGGATAGATCGGAATGAAACTTAATGCGAAGAATGAGAAAAAGTTATAGATGCATGATTGACATAATTGGAATGGATCCGTTCTCTTTGGGGGTCTGGGGGCTGTTAATTTGGAAAAATTAGAAAAATTGAAGTATTTTAACTTAAGAACGGGTGACCGGATCTTAATGAAATTTGATATTTAGAAGGAACTCATATCTCAGAATCTCTTATTTTAAATACCGACCAGATCTGTTGACTTTGGGGGTAGTTAGAGGGGGAAACCAGAAATCTTGGAAAACGCTTAGAGCGGAGAGATTGGGGTGAAACTTGGTGGGTAGAATAAGTAAATGTCGTAGATTCGTGATTGACGTAACCGGACTGGATCCATTTACGTTATGCGCTTTCTTTGGGGGAGTTAGAGGTTTGGGTTTAGTGCTATGGCGAGTTTGGTGCTTCTGGACGTGCTAGGACGATAAAAATTGGTAGGCGTGTCAGGGAGCTACACCAATTGACTCGATAAAGTCGTTTTCCCCGATTCGACGATCTGGGGGGCTGAAGGGAGAGGAAAAATTAGAAAAATTGAGTTATTTTTAACTTACGAGTGGGTGGTCGGATCTTAATGAATTTTTATATTTAGAAGGATCTCGTGACTTAGAGCTCTTATTTTAAATCCCGACCGGCATTAAGTCTCTGATTTTTCTTTTAAATCAATCGATTGATTCTTAAAATTTTGCTAGAGCTCATACCATATGAGCTCTTGGCTCTTCCGACTTCGTGACAAGTGCCATATGAGCTCTTATTTCTTGTTCCGTTTTGGTAATACTGAGCCGAGTCTACTTATTTCTCATCTGAACAGCCATGGGATACTTTGGTTTTGAAGTAGATTTTAATCACCCGTTTGATTTCTTTAAACTTGGTTTTTGGTTTTTGAAATTTAAACCATCGTTTAATTGGAGCAACAAGAAGCTTTTTTTAAATACTTAAAAAAACTATAGAATGAAGAGCAAAGTATTTCTGATGAACCAAGATTTTTTTTTTCTTCTTTTTGTGGAATTGAACAAGGGCACCGGCAGGAAATTTTCGAATGGGGTTGGCAAACATCAAAATATTAGTGGTTCCCCCTAACAGTATTTTTGATTTTGAGAAACCATTTGACACAGTAGATTTTAGAGTTTTATTGCAGAGATTAGAATGCTTGGGTATCAAAGGAGTGTGTCTGAAGTGGTTTGAAAGTTATTTACGCGGGATGTGTATTAATGTGATGATTAATGATGTGTTTTCTTCATCTTATCAATTGTCGTGTGGTGTGCCACAGGGGTCGGTCCTTGGTCCACTTCTTTATCTAGTTTATGTAGATAGTATGAAGCTCTATCTACCAGATTGTTGCCTAATGTCATTTGCTGATGACACTGCAGTTACGTTATCTAGTCGTTGTTTGGATAGCCTTGTGTTGAAAGTGAATGGAGTTTTGAGAAATTTCCATGTTTTTACTAGATTGAGTTTGTTATCTGTAAACGTTGCTAAGACTAATTTTGTTTTATATACTAGAGTAGGCAAGCCCATTGATATTAAAGGTAAAATTTTGTTTGATAATAAGCATGTAGTTCAGGTTTGGGAAATCTGTTATTTAGGTTTTTACATTGATTTTAATCTTTCGTGGAAACACCACAGTGATATTGTTGCAACAATGGTTGCCCGCGACCTTGGAGCAATTCAACGTTTCAGAATTTTTTCAACTCCGAGAGTTTTATTGCTTTTATACCACGCTCTGATTCACCCTTGTATTTCGTATGGGTGCATGTTATGGGCAAGCAATTTTTATCTGAATTTTAAACGTGTTCAGATTCTTCAAAATAAAGCGATGCGTTTTATTGGTGGATATGTTGAAGGTGAGCACAACACTACAGCTTCCTTCAAAAAGTTACAAGTGCTGAACGTAGGACAGCTACGGGAATACCAAGTTGGAATTTTTGCCTATCAATGTTGGAATAATCTAAGTCCAGAGGTTTTTTGCGATTATTATAGTGAAAATAGATCGTTCCATCATGATGAAACGCGTCACGCTAGTGATTTCGTCATCCCACACAGAAGTGTAAACACGGCCGGCTTCCCTACTAGATTTTCAGGTCCTAAAGTGTGGAACTAAACTGTGTTCCTGAGAGCATTCGGGCGGCTGAGCACCTGGGGTTATTAAAAAGTAAATTGAAAAAGTATTTATTAGGCCAATGTTCATAGTTCTTTCTTTTCTTTTTTTTATTACTATGAGATTGGTTATTATTATTGATGAGTTGGTGAGAGATTGGTCGTTATTGTTTATATTTTTTTTATGTTTGTAGTGAATTATTAATTAGAATCTGAGTTTTATGTACCCGCCCAGTCGCAAGTGCTTTTTTGCATCTTTCTTGGGGCGGGTAATGGGATATTAGTTAATTGTATTTGGATTATAGATAAAGTGAACTGAACTTAATTGAACCCGACTGACTGACCATATCTCAAATAGTAAGCTCTACGAAAAATGTTGTTCAATCCTGCTTTCTAGGCCTACAATAAAAGAAAGGATAAGTTAGCTAGGATATGTTCTACGGATGAAGAATGACAGATTGCCAAATATTGTCCTCATCGGCCAACCTTATAGGCCCAAATGATAAGTAGGTCGTCCCCGAATATGGTGGTAGGATGTTTTAGGAAAGATGTAAGGGAAATGGGAGCTTCTTGGGAGGGTATAAAGAGGTGGCCTATGAATATATTTAAATGGATGAAGAGTGTGTGTAACTGTGTTGGCCTCAGATGGCTTTGTGCTGCAGTAAGTTTTAAGTAGTATTAGTAGTGTTAAAGTGCTAAAAAAAACTTCGTCATAAAAAGGGAGATATTAAGGATGGTACAGTCTTCATCATATGCTGAATAATTTCCATTTGTTTTAAGTTTTAACATTACTCCTTATTTTTAGTTGAAAAAACTTGTCTTTTTACTCAATAATTTAGAACACAGCAATGTACTTACTAAACAATCAGAAATATCGAAATTGAAAAAGTTTTTTTTCTTTTACAATTCCAATGCTCATTTAAAAAATGAATATGGATACAAAGACTTTATTTGAAATTTAAAACAAAAAAAATAAATATAAATTATTTTTAGTACTACTTTTCTTGCTCTTGTTTCAGCAAACCTCTTCTCTTCTTCTTTTTTTCTTATCTCCGAAGTACAAGAAAAAATTTAGTTCGTATATAAGCCCCAAGCGGTTATTAAAGCACCTGTAGGTCTATTATAGTCTTTTTTTGCTAGTTCGGCATTTTTGTTGAGATTTCACAAACCCATCAATCTCCTTAAACATTCGATTTAGTTACAATGCAAAAGCTTAAGAGTCAGGTTGAGCTTTTCCATGGATGATGCTTACATAAGCCATAGGGCATCTGTATCTTAAAAAAGTTATGCACAAATTACGAAAAACAGATCCCACCTTGCAGGGACACATTCAGGGTTCAGTTCGGGGTGGGTATGTATTTTTCAGGAGGGGTAGGGGTCGAATTTTTTTTTTAAATGTATCAAAATTTCTTATGTCCATTTTTGTTATTTTTACGTGAAGACAAACATGTTCAGGGGGGGGGTAAAACCATAGCCCCTTCTAAATACAGCCTTGGCAGCTTGATATAAGATGATGTATAAGATGATTGGAACAATCCATAGTCATACCTGCTTCCTCTTAGCATTTTAATTGCTTTTTTTAAGGAGCAGGACTAACTCTAACTCGCGCAACAGCAATATATAGAGCTGCAGAGGCGACCCAAGCAAAGCTGATAATTATATCCAACCAGGAACACTTCAAAGTGCATTTAAAACAAGAGTTAGATGTGGTAACGTGGCAAGGAAGAAAATGCTACGAATGTGGTGGAAGCTTCACACCTGTTCCTCAAGGGACTCGGGTGAAGGGTCAAAGTGTCACAATTGTGGAGGAGATTTTTAGTAAAAAGCCATCAGCACCCTGCCAAAGGAAAATGCTGCATAAAATGCAAGAAGATGAATCACTTTGCAAAAATGTGCAGAAACAGTCAAAGGAAAGTCAATTGTGTTGGAGAAGAAGAAATTAACACAGATAACTCTTCACAGTACTTCATTGATAGCTTTCAAACCAAGGAAGAAAATAGCAATGAATCAATGGCTGAATCTAGCAAAAGAAGGAATCACTATAGAATTCAGAAGTGACACAGGTGCAGAAGCAAATATCATACCAAGGAAGACCTTTAACAAGATATACCCATAACCAAAACTTAGGCCAACATCCGACATACTTACAAGTTATATTGGTGAATCATTAAAAGTAGCAGGCACCTGTCATCTAGAGGTTCAGCGTAGACACAGACAAAAAGTATATGTTTAGTAGACAGAACAGTGTATTGTTGAACTTAACTAAGTTCATATACAAATTAGAACAGATAACAATAGCTAGTGTCACATATGGGATTCTGGCAGAATACTAAGACGTGTTTGAAGGCATAGGTAAAATGTCTGGAAAGTGCAAGATATACCTGAAACATGACGCAATACCATCAGTAAAGCCTCCAAAAAGAGTACCCTTGACAATTCGGGACAAACTGAAAAGCGAACTGGAACGAATGGCATCCCTCAGAATAATCGACAAAATTACTGAGCCAACAGAGTGGGTAAGCTCTATAGTGATAGTACAGAAGTCCAACGGTGACATCCGGATATGCCTAGATCCAGTAGAATTGAACAAGTGGATACAGAGACCATACTATCCAATACCAACGTTTGACGTCATTACAAACAAATGTCACGGAGCTCAAAATCTTTTCAAACTAGATGCCTGGAATGGATGCTGGTCGATGGTACTTGATGACGCATCATCAGAGCTGACAACGTTCAACATCGTGTTCGGGAGATTTAAGTGGATAAGATATTCATTTGGAATAATTTCAGCTTAGTATGAGTACCAGCGCCGTATGGAGGGGGTTTTTGGAGGATTTGGTATTGGGCTAATAGTGGACGATTTAGCAGGCATAAGAAAAAGTAAAGAAGATCATGACATGCAACTGAAAGCAGTCCTCCAAAGAGCAAGAGCGAAAGGAGTTAGGTTTAACCGGGACAACTGCATATTCAACACAACAGCCATAGCATAATTTGGCCATTTGCTAACCAAGGAGGGTGTCAAGCCAGACCCCAACATAGCAAAAGCAATAGCTGAAATACCAGAGCCCAGAAACACAGAGGAACTGCAGACATTATTAGGAATGTTCAACTATCTCTCCAGATATATACCAAACCTTTCAAGTCAGAATCAACCTCTTCAGGAGCTCGGAAAGGCTAAATAAATTGTTTGGACGAAGAACCACGGTGATACAAGTCAAATTATTCGCCAATCATTGCGTGGACACCTCTCATATTTCGATAACTTACTGTCAAGAAGTTGAAACAATCGTTGACGCCTCCAAACACGGCCTGGGAGCCCAACTACTAGTGAAAGACGAAACAGTAGCATGTGGTTCACGGTCATTGAGTGATACAGAACAAAGAAACTCTCAAATAGAGAAATAACTATTTGCCATCGTATTTGCGTATTTGCAAACATTCTCATCAATATTTATTTGGAGGGAAATTTTCCGTCATTACAGATCACAAACCACTGGAAAATATTTTAAGAAAACCAATCAGCAAAGCCCCACCTAGATTACAACGGATAATGATAGCAATCCAGGCCTACGACCCAAGATTCACGTACAAAGCTGGAAAAGAAATTCCTGTCGCTGATGCCCCATCACGTTTACACATGGAAAACACAGACCCAGAAAAAGAACTACAGTCTTAAATATACATGCATAACAATATGAAACACGTTCCAATGAAAGACCGAATGGTGCAAAGTATTGCAGACAACACCAAACACTATCCAGAAATGCTAGTTCTAATTGACACAATCAAAAAAGTGTATCCAGAGCACAAAAGCCAGTGTCCAGATGAAATTCAGGAGTACTGAATCATAGAAATGAACTGGCGGTATACCAAGGCATCATCTTGAAGGGTGATCGAATCATAATACCGGGGTGTATGTGCCGAGACATAATGACCCGTCTTCACACGGCCCATTTAGGCATTTTCAAAACAAAACAACGCGCACGCTCATGCGTTTTCTTGCTAAATGTCACGGCTGATATCACAAAGTATATTTCCGGATGTAAAATATGTAAAAAAAATTTAGCGATTGCCAACCAAAAGAACCTCTCCTGAACTCTAAAATACCACAGTACCAGTCGGAACATGAAGGCACTGATTATGGGAAGGAAAAAACTAATTTATAACCACTGACTACTACAGCAGACACATGAAACGAGACAAGCTAAACAACACGAGCTAGGGAGCCATCATAGCTAAATTGAAAAGCCAATTCTGACAATGGCCCCCAGTTTGCAGCAGAAGAATTCCAACATTTTTTAGGACATCGGAGAATCACACACTGCACATCCAGCCCCTGATACCTCAGAGCAACGACCTTAGCGAAAAAGCGGCCCAAATCGTAAAAAGACATGTCAAAAGCGCTGATTGACACATCAGACCCATACCTAGCTTTACTTGGGTATGGCAACACGACTGTAGACGATTTGGCATCGCCAGCACAACTCTTGATGAGTCGTCAGCTGAGATCAGTTATACCATCCATAGAGTACAATTTCATATAAAAAATCGTGCCTAAAGAGGAACACAAGGCAGCAAGACGAAAGTAATAAAAAGCCAAGAAGAAGTCTTATGACAGAAGAACACACATGATTAAATCCTTGACCCCAAGCCAGCAAGTATGGCTCAATAAAACTGGTCAAGCAAATAGAAGATGGATTGAGACGACGGTAAGCGGTATTTATGATGAATCAAGCAACCGGTCAGTGACTGTAAAGACAGAAGATGGGGCTGTATATAGACGCAACAGGAATTATATAGGTACCAGATCCACTACCAACGAGTTCACCTACTTGCAAAACAAAGAGATTCCGTTAACGAATATAGAGATGCCCTTGGAACCTGGTCCATCGTGTGAATCCCCCCAAGCTACGAGTCTATCAACCAATATCAGTGGGAGGTTTAGCCCATCTGAAGAAACTTAGCAAACACTAAGAGCAAAAGGACAACCAAACATTAAGGAATCATAAGGTACACCTCCTTGCTCCAAAGCTGCCACTACAGAACATCAGATAGAACCGAAAGTGAAGACAATAAGATAAGGAAGTATTATACGGGAGCCGACTAGATTAAACCTGTAGCTATGGAACCCATGTTTGATCACTTGAAGAAGCAACAAATCCAATAGAAGGAAGATGTAGAGTTCTCTGTTTAAAGTGATCAGACATTAATAATTCTTATTAATGTTTATTTATTTTGTCGGTGCTGGGGTCACAATATAAGCTTACTTACTTGTTTGGCACACATTAGAAAAATATAAAACCACAATACCAATTAAGGTGGGATTTTGTCTGTTAGAAACACTTTTATTTGCCTCTTTCACTGGCACTGAGTCACTTTGGCGTTAAATGTAAATTAAACAAATATTTAGACAAAATTATGATTATGCCATCAAAACAAGAGGGATATACCAGAGGCTACAAAAAACGTATAACCATACTCGAAAAAACACTTAGGCATTATAATTTAGATGATTTAAGTCGTTTTGTTAGGTCTTCTTTCGTAAAGTTTTCTTTGTAATTTACTCTTTAAATTGTTTTGGCGCCAAGGGTGCTAGCCTCCTATTGCCCTCACCCTTTAGATCTGGCCTTACCTTTATGTAATAAAATCAACAAAAATAACGAATTGGGACAGCCAAAACCGACCTTATGTTAAGATCAGTAAGTGCAATAAAGGATAACTGACTTTTTCTAGTCTTTCTAAGCCTGGAAGACAAGGGATATTAACGACGAATAATTTATGAGGGACCGATGGCAAGCCCAGCATGAATATCAAACAGTTCGTGGTAACGAACAGTAATTCTAATGTAACGAGCTGCTTCCTCATCAACGCCTCCCTCTTTACGCTAAAGTTCTTTACTGTTTTAAAAAGAAGAGTTGAGAGAAAGAGTCAAACTTTAGCGTAAAGAACGGGGCGTTGATGAGGAAGCAGCCCCTTTCGCATACGAAGTAATTTCTGTTCGTTTTAAGTTTTAATGTCGCTCCTTACTTTCAGTTGAAAAAACTTGTTTTTTTTTTATTTAATTACACAGCAAAGCAGGATAATTTGTTTATGTACCTTTAGTATTGATGCATTTCAAGAGCACTACTACTTTTTAAATTTGGCATATACAAAACATATTTTTTTTCTGCCTTGGAGGTCCAACTGACCCTACAAATAATCACTGAAATTTTCAGGTTTATTTCCAAGCGCTGTGGCTCTCAAATTATCCCCATTCATTACGTTTCCACGAGCTTTAGCAAACAATTTTTTTAAATTAATGATTGTGTTGTCACCGTTCTAA
This sequence comes from Artemia franciscana, assembly GCF_032884065.1. NCBI lineage: Eukaryota > Metazoa > Arthropoda > Branchiopoda > Anostraca > Artemiidae > Artemia > Artemia franciscana. Next base: position 31,977,528 of record NC_088873.1, read on the forward strand.
CAAAATAATTTAGCTAATACAGTGATTTTCATGAACCTAATAAGAGTGTAAACTTGATTCTGATAAGCAGGATTTTTCAGCTAATCAATCACGGATCATTTTACGCTCTTAAGTGAAGTACTTATATTAGTGAATGATAATGACAAATAGTTATAGTCAGAATCAGGAGAAGAATCCCAAGTCACAAAATTATTGTCCATAATAGATGTCGTGAAAGAAGCACATTCCAAGGTTGTTTAACATCCACTGCTAGCTTTGTAAGAAAGAAAGCGACGAATTTGAAGATTTATAACTTCTGTATTCTTTTTCTGTATTCTATTCTGTTTTTGACACAGAGATCGAAAGCCGACCGGATTTTCTCTATATTGTTATTTGAAGGTAATTTTTTTTTCAAGATAATAGAGTTCTGGTTAGTATAGCTTGTGGGCAGTAAAGGTCTCCCTCTCCAGAATTCTCCTATGGGGACTAACTTTGACTCTACCATTGGACTATTGGCTTACCAAGGAAATGAGTAAAATTCTAGTTAATTGACTTCTTGCTATCTCAGAAAGGGTTTAGGTTAGGAAAATGAAACTTTCAGGGATGAATCTACAGACTAAAATATGTCCCTGAAAGGCATTTTCAAGCAACTACCTCCACTCCTTTTCCCTCTAGAGGGCCCTGACCTTTGATGACCTTTAAAAATATGTATGTTATAAAAGTGAAACCTTGCCAATAGATCTTCTGCTTAATTGAAGTGCAACAAAATTGTTTTCAGCTTGATAACTTTGCTCAATTCCATTTTATAAGGTTTTAAAGATATGCAAATACATTTCCTAAATTTTGAACAAAACATTGATATGGCTTAAAATTCTACTCAAAAAACAGGAATTACATTTTCAGAACTAAAGGCAAAGAAAAAGCAACTAGTAAATGAAAATTAAGGTAAAATGTTGTTTTGTCAAAATTTCAATAGATATAGACCTGTCATGTAGGCAAATTTCAGGGCCCTCTAGAGGGAGAAGGAGTGGAGGTGGGTGCTTCAAAATACCTTCCTGAGACATACTTTAGCCTGTAGACCCATCCCTGAACATTTCATTTTCCTAACCTAACCCCTTTTCAAGATAGCCAAAATTCAATCAACTAGAATTTTACTGCTACTTTATGCTATATTTTCTTTAAAGTTTCATTTCCACATATTTTTAAAGGTCATCAAAGGTCAGGGCACTCTAGAGGGAGAAGGAGTGGAGATGAGTACTTCAAAATACTTCCTGGGACATACTTTAGCCTTTAGACTCATCCCTGAAAGTTTCATTTTCCTAACCTAACCCCTTTCCAAGATAGCCAAAATTCAATCAACTAGAATTTTACTGCTACTTTATGCTATCTTTCAAAGGGGTTAGGATATGAAAATAAAACTTTCAGAGATGGGTCTACAGATTAAAGTATGTCCCGGAAAGGTATTTTGAAGTATCTACCTCCACTCCTTCTCCTGGTAAATGTTTAGTTTCATCACAAGCTGTTTAAAGTGCATATTACTACATATAGCAAGATTCTGGTGATTGTATGTTGTTTCATTGTCATTATTAGAGAAGCAGATCCATTTTTTAGCTTTCTAAAATCCCTCTCCATCAAGACTAAAAATGGTTAAAGTGGGCTTGCTTACAGGTAACATTACCTATAGATCAAAGCATATTAGTCCATGAGCCTTGCAGGCAGTGGGGCAAGCTCTGTATTCTATATTTATTCAAAAGACTGATAAAACTAAAAAAAAATCAAACAAGGTTTGTTAAGTAAATGTAGAATACAGACCATACCCTACTGCTCACAGGGCTCATGGACTAATATGCTTTGCTCTATAGGTAATGTTACCAGTAAGCAAGCCCACTTTAACCATTTTTAATTTACCCCATGGTGGATGAGGGTCAACCAGAAATGGATGCACTTCTAGAATTAGCATTTCTAGGTGCTCCAAACTGGAAACTATTCTGCTTTGCAGCATAGTTTCTAGTTTAGAGCACTTGTGATGAAACTAAACATTTACCCTTCTTCCTCTAGAGGGTAGTGGCCTTTGATGACCTTCAAAGATTGGTAAAATTCCACTTTTGCAATTTTTTCTATCTTGGATTATAGTTGAGACAGGAATGTATCCAGGAATGAAACTCCCAGGAATGCATCTAGAACCATAATAACCTTTCGGAAAGATGCAACTGTTTTGATGCACCTACCTCCACCTCTTCTCCCTCCAGAAAGCACAGACCTTTGGTGACCTTTATAAGTCTTTTTATTATAAAATTGAAAGGTGTTAGTCTACAGTTAGGCCTACTCAAAAGGAATGAAATTCAATTGACAGCTTTGAAAAAATTCCAAAATACTTCTTTAGTTCATTCTTAAGAGTGCTTCAGTTTACTTGCCCTTATGTGCAAGTATGCACTCCAGTTATATATTTACCATGCATTTCTCCATTTCTTGTTTTTTTTTTCAACATTCCTTCTTGGCCCTTTTTTTTTGAACAGAATAGTGATGTAAGGCAAAATACATGGAATGTGTACAGCTTGGGTTGTATATTTGCACATTAGGGGGGGGGGGTAAAGTGAAGTGTGTCTAGGGGTAAATATGGAGAGTTTTCCTTTACTAAGCAATTAGGTGAACTTAAGGAATTAGGAATTACAAGTTAGGTGATCATACAACTCAATGCCTCCTTTTGTGTTTTTTTTGAAAATATAATAATTGCTTTGCTCAGAAATTTAATCATAAGCCCTTAATGGACCTTTAGAGACCCCCCCCCCCCTTATTGTGGTTATAAAAGGGTAAAAACAACAATTTTTACTTCATAATATGCAGAATAATTATAGTGATCATATATTTTTCATATATTTTTGGAGTAGGGTTAAGGCATCATTCAAGTGCTGATCTACATTAATCAGTAATGTAGGAAAACAGTCTTCCTTTTCTCCTTCTGTCTTTATATATATATATATATATATATATATATATATATATATATATATATATATATATATATATATGTATATATATATATATATATATATATATATATATATATATATATATATATATATATATACATATATATATATATATATATATATATATATATATATATATATATATATACATATATATATATATATATATATATATATATATATATATATATATATATATATATATACATATTATATATATATATATATATATATATATATATATATATATATATATATATATATATATATATATATATATATATATATATATATATATATATATATATATGCAACAGCACAAACACATAAAAAAAAACAGAAGGAGAAAAGGAAGACTGTTTTCCTACATTAGTAATTAATATAGATCAGTACTTGAATGAGGCCTTAACCCTATTCATCCACACAATTATACAGGTTAAACAGCATAGCCATACTCAATCAACCATAAAGAATAATCCATATATATATATATATATATATATATATATATATATATATATATATACTGCCTTGCCTATTTGAATAGGATTATTAACCTTCAGTTCAATATATATATATATATATATATATATATATATATATATATATATATATATATATATATATATATATATATATATATATATATATATATATATATATATATATATATATATATATATATATATATATATAAAATTTCCTAACTGACATAGGGACAAGGTGAACAAACTACTCAATTCCATTTTTATACTCTTTCCAAATATAGTAATCAATGCTTGCAAATGTACCCCCTCCCTTTTCATATGTCAAATGGTCTCACGTGTAGCCCAATTAAGTCTAATAACTTAAAGAAAACAATATAATCCTTACTTTATTTTGTGCAGAATGTGTTTATTAGTCAGATAATCATACTTCATTCCATTATATATTATACACTTTTAAAAATCATTTCAAATAATGTTTGGGTAAACTATGCACTCAATCACACACAGAGATAAATTGCAGACTGAGAAGATAACTAGTTTAATATATGAGCTGTCATATATGAGTGCATTGATTTAATGGAGAGTTGTTAGTGCTATATAAGGGACCATCAGGAGGGGGCGTGTTTTGGAGTGAATTGATTAGTATATCTGGAAAGAGCATAAAAAAAGGAATCAAGTAGTATGTTGATCTTGTCCCTATGTCAGTTATGAAATCTTGTTTATACTTTGCAACACTTGTCTTAGATTAAATCTGTTTTTGATTTAGATACTTTTTTCTAACTTTAAGATCCTGTTTCCAAGATTAGGCTCCACTTTGGACTACCAGCACATAAAAATGTTCAGCATTGTATACAGCTAAATACTTAAGCTAATCACCTGCCATGCAAAAAGTGGGGTAGCATAATTACAATGCTGCTTAGCAGTTTTTATGGCCTAGTGAAATTTGTTGGCACTTGTTGTCTGAAAATACCATTTTTATATATAAAACTACATTTTGCTCAAAGGAAAGCTGTCGAAACATAAGTTGTGCTGCTAAAGTGTTAGCAGCTTTTTCCATACCTGCTAATCACATTCTTATTGAAAGAGTTAGACAAATTTTGTAGTGAAACAAAATAATTTCTAGATGGTATTATTGTAGATTTTATAGTGATTTAAATATTGGAGTCTGTCATGGCTTTGTCAATCATATCTTTGTCAGATTAAATCTTTTCTAATCATATACAAAGCTGTCATGGCTTTGTCAAGCCTTCTTCAGATGAATAAAGAAATTCTAATTAAAAGCTTAAAATTGCCTTTGAATTTTAATTCTTCCTATTCAGTAAAAGTGTTTCATATAATTTAATAAACATGTTTTACATATCGAACATAGTGTAAATAGTTATGGTAAAGATGAAAATGACTATATGTCACATTGTAGCACTGCCTTTACCTTTTTCATTGTTAATGCCAACTCAGACCAGTTATTTGTGGTTCTACTTCCACTAAACTTTATTGATTGCATTCATGATCTTTTTGTCTTTCAAGCTGTTAACCAGCCCATATGTTTTCTTCCAAGGCAACTGCCATCGATGATTAATCAAGTTTTGTAAAGAATAGTAAACTGATCCAAAGGATGAATTATCTCCTACCAATTGGTAGAAGTGACTACCTTGTCATAAATAGTTACCAAACACATAAAAGCAAGAAAATTACAGACTGTGATGCCATCAAGTTGGAATTAAAGCAAATCAATCGGGAATCAATATGCCAAGATGGAGTAAATATGTAATAGGAGAAATTCCAGACTAGAGTCATAGAGACTTGTAAATGGAACACAACAACAAAATTTGTTCCAATAACAAAGGCATTGACAGTTATGACAGCTAGCATAAGACAGCAAAGAAATTTAAATAAATGCCATTAGAAAAAGAAAGAAAAATCAGGGAGATATGGAAAATTTGTCACAGCTCAAAATAAATTAAAAAAACCTCACTAAAAAAGTGCACCGAAATTTTGAGACAAGACCTTTGGAACTTAATAAGTTTAATCTCAAGAAGTTTTTGAACTATTTGACCAGGAGAGATCACAAAATGGAGATTGATAAATCACCTATTCACAGCAAAAATAAATCAAGCGGAGAACATCAGTTACCTAGATAGTATGCATTGAAGACCTATTAACTAGTATAGGCAACGTAAAGGGTATAACCACATTTTCCAAAATTAATTGCCTTGTTATTGTCCCCTTGGTCCAGTATACTTACCTGCAAGTTTGATGTTGACCAGTGAAATACCATGCTTTGTGCATTTTTCAAAACGATTTTTTCCGTTTGGTCTGTATGACCAAGTATATATGCCCAGTAAGTCGCCTCTCAATTGAGACAAACCAAATTTCGACCTATTTTGGACATTGCATATCAATAGAATAATTTTTTCTTTAACTTTCTTCTTCATTGAGGCCCCTTTATCTTTTTCAGGTGCCCTATAAACCTGAAATAGCCTGAGAAAACAAAATTTGTTGGCCTAGTTTCATCTGTCACATTTTGATGCAGCTAATATTGAAAATATCTTTGGGTTCATTGAGATCTCCCTAGTCCTGTCTAAATGCCCTGTTAGTTGCAAGCCTATCAGAGACAAACAAATTGTGGCCTGTTTTTTTTTCGCTTCAAACAAATCCAGCCAAAATTAGTTCCAACTTTGTTTTCTGTATAGGGGTCGACCTTGCCAAGAAATTTATGAATGCCATTTTCAAGCCGATTGGAGAGACAAAATTTGAACTCCTATTTTATGCATCCTAAGTGTTTTAGTCTTTTGGTCTGGAATTATCAAAATATACTATGTCAAATAACTGTGCTGAGCTAAGATATTATGAGTCCTCGCTGATTGAAAAAAAATATTGAAATGATTTTGAATTTTTGAGAAATAATAATTTGGGACCCATTTTGGGGCAAAGCGAAATTTTTCTGATTTTTCAAGTTTTTCTGTATATACGGGTGTCCTTGAATTGACAGGAATTATGGATAAGTTTAAAACATTTACGTTGGTCCTTTTTCGGTTGAATTAATGTGTGGGAGATAAAGTCGTTTTGTGGAGTCTTTTCCCTTTCCCTAGGTATAAATTATTGATATCTCGCGTGTTCTCCAGACAGTCCCTGAAAGTTCCACCTTGATCCCCCAGTCGTTCTCTTGATATTACTAATGCGCTATTTCGACAGCCTGGGTGAATATATTATTTTCAATTTACTTTACTGCTTTACCATAAATTTATTTCAAGTTCTTATGTGGCTAATGGTGAAGAACTTTCAGATGGAATGGAGACGTAAATTTGTTGGCTCTTATATCCCTTCGCTTTAGATACAAAATATGAAGTCCCCTTGCCTCCTCCCCCAACACTCTGAAAGTTTCAGTTCGATTTCCACAGGTCACTCATGAGATGTTGCAGACAAGCCATTTTTATAACCTGCTTATCATCCTCCTGAGTCAAGATTTGAAGTCCACTTGACCCCCCAGCACACACCGAAAATTTCAACTCGATCTCTAAAATGTCCTTGACATAATGCAGATACAATATTTTGATAAAATGGGTGCACATTGTCTCTTTTGGTCTACACTTTTACTTCACCTGGAATAAATTAAAGTTCAACAGGGGGTCATTGTAACAAAAGTTTAAAAGAGATTAGAAAACAAATTCTTAAGACCCTTCCCTCTTCCTCATCCTCCAGTCAAGATTCGAGGTTCACTTGGTTCTTTCAAACCATTCTTGAGATGCTGTGAATGCCTTATTTTGTTAACTCGACACTTATACTGTCTAACGATTTATACTCATACTTGACTGAATCAAGTGAAATAAAAAACAACCAAATCCACATTCTTAGTCGAAATCTCAGCCATGCAATGATTTCAGCTTTGAATGATTAGAGGACCTAAAGTGTGGCTCTTGTGCCGTTACCATTTCAGAAGCCCCTTTACTTTACCCTACTAGATTAAAACATACTATGTATATAGTTCACAAATTGTGTTGGATGTCCACCAAAGTTCATTTTTGTTTGTTTCTCAAAGAGCGAATTTAAACCTTAAAATGAGCAGAATTGGGCTTATAGAAGATTCCCAAATCTAGAGCAAGAAAAAAAAAACTATTCGTAATGACGAGATGAAAAGTAAAATGAATAGAAATTACAATGAGCAGTGACGCCTACCTCAAATCGAACAGAACGCATAACTAAGGCAAAATTTCAGTTTAAGCAATCTATTTAGTCAAACAGTTCGTGGTAACGTGGTAAGGAGCGACCCGGCTCAATAGTAACCAAAACTCTAAAAAATGGAATTTTGATACCAATACCTACATCAAAAGAATCGCATTTTAATGCTGATTTTAAATATATAAGTTTCATCAAGTTTAGTCTTACCCATCAAAAGTTACGAGCCTGAGAAAATTTGCGTTATTTTAGAAAATAGGGGGAAACGCCCCCTAGAAATCATAGAATCTTAACGAAAATCACACCATCAGATTCAGCGTATCAGAGAACCCTACTGTAGAAGTTTCAAGCTCCTATCTACAAAAATGTGGAATTTTGTATTTTTTGCCAGAAGGTAGATCACGGATGCGTGTTTATTTGTTTTTTTGTTTTTTTTTCCCCCAGGGGTGATCGTATCGACCCAGTTGTACTAGAATGTTGCAAGAGGGCTCATTCTAACGGAAATAAAAAGTTCTAGTGCCCTTTTTAGGTGACAAAAAAATTTGGAGGGCACCTAGGCCCCCTCCCACGCTAATTATTTTACCAAAGTCAACGGATCAAAATTCTGAGATAGCCATTTTGTTCAGCGTAGTCGAAAAACCTTATAACTATGTCTTTGGGGACGACTTACTCCCCCACAGTCCCCATGGGAGGGGCAACAAGTTACAAACTTTGACCAATGCTTACATATAGTAATGGTTATTGGGAAGTATACAGGCGTTTTCAGGAGGATTTTTTTGGTTGGGGGAGGGGTTGAGAAGAGGGGGATATGCTGGGGGAACTTTCCATCGATAATTTGTCATGGGGGAATAAAATCTCCATGAAGGGAGCACAGGATTTACTAGCATTATTTAAAAACACAATGAAAAAATAAATATGAAAAAATCTTTCAGCTGGAAGTAAGGAACAGCATTAAATCTTAAAACAAACAGAAATTATTACCCATTTGAGGGGCTCACCTCCTCCTAATACCACGCTCTTTACGTTAAAGTATTTTTAGTAATTTCAACTATTTATTCTACGGCTTTTGTGATTCTGTGGTCATTCTTAATGAATTGGGACAAAATTTAAGCTTTAGTGTAAAGAGCGAGGATCTGACAAGGGGGCGAACCCCCTCATATATGTAATAAAAATATGAGAATACAAAAGTTCTTTACGTAAGCTAATTTATAAGTTACGTAAATCTTTTACTAATAAAAATATTCGTAAAAAATTAAAAGTTCTAGTTGCCTTTTTAATTAACCAAAAAATCGGAGGGCAACTAGGCTTCCTCCCCCGCTCTTTTTTTCTGAAAATCATTCGATCAAAATTATGAGAAAGCCATTTAGCCAAAAAAAAATGCAAATTTCGTTTTAATTATTCCTCTGCGGAGAGCCAAAATCAAAACATGCATTGATTCAGAAACGTTCAGAAATTAAATAAAAAAAAACAAGTTTTTTTAACTGAAAGTAAGGAGCGACATTAAAACTTAAAACGAACAGAAATTACTTCGTATATGAAAGAGGCTGCTTCCTCATCAACGCCCCGCTCTTTACGCTAAAGTTTTTTACTGTTTTAAAAAGAAGAATTGAGAGACAGAGTCAAACTTTAGCGTAAAGAGCGGGGCGTTGATGAGGAAGCAGCCTCTTTCATATACGAAGTAATTTCTGTTCGTTTTAAGTTTTAATGTCGCTCCTTACTTTCAGTTAAAAAAACTTGTTTTTTTTTATTTAATTTCCCACAAAGTGCGAATGACTCTAGCTTTTCGAGTCATCTGTGAGGCGGCACCACCATCTATATCTGTGATAATGTCTATCCTTCAAATCTTGACTTCACTTTTCAGTGTCATTTGTGTTCGTTTTAGGTCACAGGACTCTTCGTCTATAGTAATCCCCCCTCTTTCTGGGTTTTATATCTTATGCAAGCTTGTTTTTGCTTGTATAGGTGTCATTGTTTCATTCATAGCAATTTCTGTGGTAATTTCTGCTTGTTTTAGCTTGGACATCTTGTGTAAGCCAATTGTTCCTAATTTTATTTTATAGATTCACTATCATGGAAATATCGATTTTCATTATTTTAATTCCTAATAAAATTGGGTCTTTTAGTCTTCAGAAAAAAAAAGATTTTTGGCCTCTGTGGGGATAAATGGGAAATCGCCAATTCAGGTCATTTGTTCTTTCAAAATTCTGCTGAGTTTTGTACTTTTCGCTTGCTATTTTTCTGCACTTGGAAAGGTGCCTACTGACGTTGAGTTTTTGCTGATATTCAAAGCACTTCCAGCCGTGAGAAATGTATTTGATTATGTTTGTCTGGATAGTAGATAGTAAGTCTTGGAGACCGTTTCCTTGTATATTTTTCATAATCTAGTGGTTTAAAATAGTCAAAACTAATCTCGTCGTTTTGTCAATTTGTACATGTTGGTATGTTAACAAAATATCCTGCTGGACCGGAACTTGTTTTATAATAATGGTTGCAGCGATAGCTGTAACCTAGTTAGAAATGATTCAGTGCCCGTATTAACCAAAAATTCCAAAACGCTTACAAAAAACTAAAAAAAACTACTGTCATGTGAGAAAAAATTGACATTTGAAACTGATTAACGAAAGGTAACAAGGATTTTGATTAATCTTAATAGTAAAAGTTTATTGCGAAAACAAATTTATGGGAATTTCAAAAGATAGCCTGAACACCCTCGAAAATGGTGTCGGATCAAAATGAAAACTGCACCCTGTGCCTTTTGTAATTAAAAAGATAAAATTGTAATCAAATGCAATTTTGTCAAAATTACTTTAGAGCCCTGTATTTTGTTATTGTTTAGAAATCAGTCCAGCTCTGATTAGACTGTGCTGCCGGATGTGAGAATTTATTTTGCATAGCTCCGTCTTAATTCCTCCTTTTTGTGCTACGGTTTAGACAGACATGCATGCTGACATTTCTATGTCACGTAAATTCATGGACATGTCAAATTCTTTTGAGTATTCTGCCTACTGACGTTGAGTTTTTGCTGATATTCAAAGCACTTCCAGCCGTGAGAAATGTATTTGATTATGTTTGTCTGGAGAGTAGATAGTAAGTCTTGGAGACCGTTTCCTTGTATATTTTTCATAATCTAGTGGTTTAAAATAGTCAAAACTAATCTCGTCGTTTTGTCAATTTGTACATGTTGGTATGTTAACAAAATATCCTGCTGGACCGGAACTTGCATTTTGCAAGTATTTTGCCCTGTATTTTGTTATTGTTTAGAAATCAGTCCAGCTCTGATTAGACTGTGCTGCCGGATGTGAGAATTTATTTTGCATAGCTCCGTCTTAATTCCTCCTTTTTGTGCTACGGTTTAGACAGACATGCATGCTGACATTTCTATGTCACGTAAATTCATGGACATGTCAAATTCTTTAACTTTTCCTTTTTTTTCTGTAGGTGGCTGGGGCTCAGAATTCTTAGTCAGACTGAACCCCAATACACTCAAAACAACAATGTATGAATAAAAAAAAAACAGGGAGGGAAGTCAGGGAGGTATATGCACAAAAATGAATTTGTATGTTGGGTGTAAACCCATCACAAAAGCAAAGATAGGAAAATCATATGACATTTGTCTGAATATATATGGAAAACATTCGAAATATCTTACGGTTTGAATGGGGGGGGAGTGAAGACTCACTCTCTGCCCACTTGCTTGGAAGAGGATTAACAACTCCAAATGGTGTCCAGGCGATGGATTTAACCCTCAGCCCGCTCCCTGTCGAAGTTTTTTTCTACGATACATGATAACCCTTGCATGTGCATACCGCCGTGCTTAGCAAGGCACCATGTGTATGTTTGATATATTTTCAAATATCTTCTTATTTCCATGAGGTGGATCATTCGTTTTGACGGCACCCAACTATATACGTTTTCTTTTCAACAGCTATAAGATTGAAACAAAAATTGCATGATAACCTTCACTTGTCCAAACGCCTCATGGAAGAGGTTTCAAGGACCTATACGTGTTTTCTCCGAGTAACGGATGGTGTTTATTTGTTTTTTTCCCAGGCGTGATCGTATCGAAGCAGTGCTCCTATAATATAGGGAAAGGGCTCTTTAGAACGGAAAGTAGAAGTTCAAGCGGCTAGTGTTTCAGGTGACAGAAGAGATTACCACACAGAAATGGTATTTCTCTCATTTTGTGCTACGAAACAACAATTTGACGCGAAGAGGGCCCAGCTGCTATTGAGTGAAAATTCCGAAATTACCCGATTTAGCATTTTTGAAAAGCTTTATTTTTAACCAACAGAAATTTAAGTATAATGGTGCGTAGTTGCGTGCCAAATATTAGAGGGAGGATCAATTGGCCTTTTTAAGTGGGTGGGGGGGGGGGTCGAAACTTCAAACAGTGCATTTTTGGGCCCGTGTTATCTAATATCGAATGATAGGTCTTTCAGATAAATATGGAAGTAATGGAGGGGGGGTTTAACCCCAACGCCCTTTCCTTCTGAGGAAATGTTTTAGACTATGCCAGACTAATATGAGTGCTGTGGAGTTACACAGCCCCCCTCCTGATACAAAAATATTTAAAGTGCCTAGCAAAATATTGCATTCGCTTGGTTATCTGTATATGCGGGGGAGGGGTAGGAGGTACCCCTTATAAAGATATTTTTCAAAGATCTTCCCTTAAAAAGTTTGAAAACCATGATGGTAAGATTCTTTCAGGGCTTTGTCCCCATCCTTTCGAATCATTTTCCCTTCTCCCACCACTGCTAAACGGAAATTAAATAAATCGTGAACAACGGAGGTTATGGAGAAAGGGGTTGTGGCCTTCCTCACCTTTCAAGGGGTTGTGGCACATCCTCACTACTAACCAGTTTTTAGTAACAAGTTTTAAGTAAAGAGCAACGCTTGTCAGTGGCAGGCCAGAAGGGTAGACGCCATTAGAATTTTATGGGAAGGAGGGGGGTTAGCTATCGCCTCAAAATCTTTTCAAATTCTCATGAGAGGTGCTTCAGATGAATATGATGAATTCAGATTGAAACCTTGACCCTCCTTCATTTGGCAGAATATACGTATGCATGAATATAGACTAAAGCATCAAATACGATTCCTGAAGGACGAAAAGCTCCACTCTCATTGTAGAAATAACGGTCTTTAAAAGATGGTAGTTTTGTATACCAAAACATTGTGAGAAAAGTTGAGTTTAAGTGTAATGACTGGTATTTCAATTCCCTTATTATTGATGGCTCTATATTATTTCGAAAAGACAGTTCAATTAAAAATGGCCCTTATTTTGAACTATCATAATGGAAAAGTTATCAGAGGGTGGTAGCCTCTATCAATCCCCTGCTTTTCATGCTGAAATTACAATCTTTTTTCCCCCAATACTTCAACAACGAACGCTCGAACACACAGCAACGTGACAGTAAGTTTTTTTCCTTTTTTTTAACAATGACTTGAGAATGGAAGGGCTGATTTGTTCACATATCCGTTGTATAATCAAATTTCAGTTAACAATTTTTGAAAGGTGATTTGGCAGCATTTTTCGCATTTTAAAAGTGCTTCCAGACGAGTACTCGTTAATATTTAGTGCAATAATTGGAGGTTTGAGGGGATGGCAGCACCCATCATATACGAGAAAATTATTCGTTTTAAGCTTTAATATTGCTCTTTACTTTTATTTGAAACTGCTGTATTTTTTACTGAACCTTGACTAGATATGAAGGATGGCTACTGCCTGCTGCCAACTACAGTTTTTTTTTTCTGTAGCTTACACTCACGTTACTATAGCTTTTTTCTTTTTACTGCTCCGAATCCAAGCTCTTAAAATAGTCTTCGCATATCCCTCTTCTCTAATTTTCAAAGAAATCTGCTTATATTTTGTTTTGTATCTCATTTTTGAATGAACCCTTTCTCTCTGTCTTGTAAGATATCTCATTATATGTAAATAAATCCGTCTACTTTTCTGGAAGTGCCAAGTTTATATTGTCTGTGGGGAAAAATGCTTTCTTTCCCTCATGCAATCTTTCACAGATTCAGTTTTCATTCAGTGAATTGTGCCGAGGCGCCTGCTCTGGTCCATTGACTAGTGTAGCGTCATTCATGAAGTGGGAGGGGCTTGGACTCTGGAGATTTCTGTGAAGACACATGAAAAAAAAATTAGTTGGCAATATTAGCTCAGGTTGATTACATTGGCTTAGTGAAATTCAGGATAACTGACTCGGGATTATTGTTTAATAAGTGCTTCTAAAGCTAAGATATCTTGTTTTAAAATATCCTGTATATATTAAATATTCGTTCTTACATACACGTACCTGAGAACATGATTTTGAACATAGCATAATGTAGATATGTTTTGCGGGTGTGTCTAGATTACACAATTTTTCAAAAATAGATCAATTTTTTCTATCATTTGAACAAAACACAGGGATTGTACAATGGCTCACTTATCAAAGATGAGAGGCTCAAACGTAGAAGCCAAATGAAGGCCCGAGATGCAGGGCTGGAGGTTTAAAACCGTCCATATTTAATACAGATGTGCATAGTAATGATGTTGTGTAAATGATATTTTAAGGAATCGGCCCAAAGCCTGAATTATGCCACGGAAAGGTCTCTTGAAGTATCCACTTCCCCCCCTGTAAAGGGGACAGATGTTTGATCAACGTTGTGGCATAAAAGTGAAAATTTCCAAAACAGATCAGTAGCACAAAGATAGGCATGGGGATTGTTTCTAGAATCACAACCTTGCTAAATCTTGATTTATAAAATTTTAGAAAATTCGGATATAATCTGAAACTTGAGAAAAAAAAAAACTTTGATATGACTAAAGATCGTACTAATATTGAAATTGTGTTTTCAAAGCTAGAGTTCAAGAGAAGCAGACTCATACTATAATTAAAGAAATATGTTTTTTTTCTGAAATTAAGACGTAAATAAACTTGTCCTCTGTGCAGTTTTTGAATGAGGTTTAAAGTAAGGCAGAAATTAGAAAGCGGTAAATTTTTCGTTGTTCATATTAGTCATACGAATAAAGTGAACATACCACTTGATGCCTTTTTTGTGTTCTTTACGAATATAATAATCGCTACTGTCGCAAATTCAAAGTTAAGTACTTGTTGGTCTGTTGGAAATGACCAAAATATTTCTAGTTTTTGAGTATAAAAAAGGCTTGAAACATTGGTCTCAAACTTAGTGTTTCATTATAAATCCATTTTTTTTAATGTTATATAATCCACAAGCACTGATTTTTCACGATTAAGTCGGATAAATAAATTTTTTAATATTATCCTATTTTTTTCTTTCTTGACGCCAAATGTTCAATTAAAGTGTACGTTTTCGATAAAATATCGAAAATATGAAAGCCGACGGAAGAAGACATAGATAAATATCCCGCGAAGTTCCAATCCAAAGCGGTGTTTAAATTTATAGATATTCAAAACGTCAGCAAATTCAGGTTAGGTTAGGCTTGCAATTGAAGCGATTATTATATTCCTAAAGAGCTTTAAAACCTGTTGTAACACAGTGGATTGATACGCTTGGCAATACGGGGCACAGGGTTCAATCCCCGACGCAGCAAGGTTGGGTGACAAGCTTGCTACTTATCCCTGTAAAAACACCCAGCAACTGGAACGTCGATTCGACGCCCTTTGCGCCAGCAATGGCTCTGGAGGATCTTTATCCTTTTTTCTTTAAAGAGTTTAATAAAAGGCATCGAGTGGTATGTTCACTTTATTCGTGAGTCAATTCTCCATGGAATGTTCCTCCAAAATATAAGAATCATTTCCGTCGCAATTGCTTCCCAGCTTCTTCTAATTGGGACAGATGTTGCCACAGGCTATATAAAAAGGTTTGCTGAACTTTTGGGTTTGCTAGTATTTTTTGGGTACTTGAATATTATTCAAGAAACGCTCGAGAAGTGAAGTTTGGTTAATGTTAATGAAATGTACCTAAGTAAGATAAAAATATAATAGTTTAAAAACAAATTTGGGCTATATATTTGCTCCTAAGGGGGTGGGAGTACTTAAGTATTATACGAATAATGCTAGAGAAGTGAAGTTTGGTTAATGTTAATGAAATATACCTAAGTAAGATAAAAATATAATATTTTAGAAACAAGTTTGGGGATATATAGTTGCACATTAGGGGGGGTGGGTGGGTGTCGGTAAATCATAGCATGTTAAATATGTAGCCTAAACAAATTTATTCTAACCTAACCAAAATACCAACTAAATATTTCATTAAAATATAGCTATCCAATGTCAGGCCCTATATTATATCATTATACATCGCAAACTAATCGGGATGAAAACCAGGTAATGTCTCGAGTGTTTCTTGTGTAATACTTAAGTACCATGTTCTACACTTGTCTGTTGCTAGAAATTAGTTCGTAATGTTATGTATACCCAATTAAAAAAACGAATCAGCAACTTTAGAATATAGTCCAGGGTTATATCTGACCCCACTATAATGGAGGGGGACGGGGGCTTATAATCGCAACCGGGACAACAACAAATATTTTGTGGAAAGAACACTGAATGGAGAATGTAATAGTATATACATTTTTTTTAAATGATTTCTGCCCTATAATGAACCTTACCCTAATTTTCTAAGCGCTAGAAATCGGAGAAGTGTAAAGACCCCTTGTCTATGGTTAATTTAAGTTCTAATTTTCCCCTTTAATTTTCCCTTTTCTACTACTTTCCAACATAGCAAAAAGCCCCTCAGTTAGCGAAAAAGCCCCTCATTTAGAATTGTGTCTTCTTTATTACCGTATTTGACTATCACTTCCATGGTTGGAGTATCTGGGCATAGTTTTGGGAATTGAACAAGAGGCGCAAAATACTGGAGATCCATGCAGGTTAGAGATGGTTCGAAATGTGGTACTCATTAATATTAACCTGAACGGAAGTAAAACTGTACACGTATTCAAGCATATTAATTTTATATGTTTTGGTGGCTTCAAACCTCACCCAATTTGATGATTTCCATACTAACCTACTAGAAAATCTTGGCCGATCTGCCCAGATTTTGGTTGAATTGTGTATAACCGTGACCCATAGTGGCCGTGGCAATTCGAAAAGCGTTATTTATTTACTTATTTTTAAAATTCGAATTTAGCCCCAGTCCCTGAAACGAAGTAAGTTTTATTGATCGGTTCAGTCTGTTTTCTCCTACCAATCTTGTTCCTAAGATAATTAGAAGTTTCCTTTTTCTCCAAATGCGTTATGGCCCCTTTCCGCGCTCATGGGAATTGTTGGAATTCAGATCTTTTTATATTATATATCAAATTGCATTTGCCGCATTCTGGAGGCTCTTAATTTTTTTTGTATGGTCAATTTTAGTATAGATCATAAAACCTGAAACATATTTTTTTCAGATTTTTGGCACTCATGTAAAATTTATACTTTGTAATATACCACCCTTTGGCTTACTGTACAACAGCATATATGTTTCACCAAGGTTTCTAGAATCCCTAGTCTCCTGATCCCTGATGTACTTCCCAATGTTCAGTCTTCGAGAAATTCAAATTTTCCCGACAAAAAAAATCGTAGATTAAGGTAATACTAATAAAAAATTGCTTTTCTGGGGGGAAGTAGGGGTGTTGTCCAACCGGCTGGACAATGGGTTCTAGTTACATGACTTTACTCCAAACTCATCTGTTACAATATCCTAGAAAAAAATAAAAATATTCGGCTTTAGTCTTCTTTTCCCCTGTGGAACACAGTAAAATACTAGCTTACGTCTTTTCCAACGTGAGAGCACAAGAACAGCTGGTACTGCTCACAGAAAACTTAATTGTTTTTTTTCACGCATTCGGGTAAGTGACACCTTGCCGCATTTTCAGAGTAGCATCAAATCTTGGCAAATGCTTGTCACCGATTGTTCTTTCATGGCGTAGTGGCAGAGAACACCACCGTCTCCTCTTACTGGATCCACCTTCATCCTCCTCATCTTCAAGGTCATTCTGGTAGTCCGGTTCCACAAAACTATTTGACGCCACACAATCTGCTTCGAAAGCCAAATACCCTCCAACATGAAATTGGAAGTACAATAACTCTTCGAACTTGTCCTTAGCTACCATTGTACCTTTCTGATAGAGGAGCCAAGTGTTGGGGAGTGCAAGATCAATAAAATGATGTAGGACGCGGACTGTCCATTTTTTTTTGTACTGGTACTAAGTTGATCCCATTTACTTTATCTTGGGGTATCTTTCAGGTGGATCTTCATAAGTGTCCCGGTTGCATTTAATTTGGCAGCTATGAGCTCTTCTAACATCTGTATGCTGGTGAAATATCTGTCCAAATATAGAACAGCTGTAGTTCCTAGTCCCTTGCTTTGCAGGTCTGGGGAAAAGTGGTTTTTCCCTGGTATATCGTGAAATCGTACACCAAGCATGAAGATCAAGCCAACACGAATTGGGCGTGAAAGGGGGATTAGTTGCCTTCCAATCAATTACCCCTTTCGATTTCTAATCGAATGAGCTGTTTTCGGAGTTTCTACGACAACAAATGGCCGTCTCACAATTTCTGTCAGATGTATTTGGAGAAAATACGAGGTGTGTGGGGAGTATCAACCCTCCGATCACCCTGAATCTTAGGGATGGCGCTAGAACTTCTGATAACCAATCCAATGAACCGAAGTTTATACGATCACCCTTTCTATATATAGCTTATATGCCCAGGGTATAACTTTCATCCCTTGCCCTGATGGCTCTGGGGGGGGGGGTGCCATCCTCAAAGACATAATTCCCGGACCTTTTATTTGTGTTGTACCAAATGGTTATCTCAAAATTTTGATTGGATGTGTTTGGGAAAATAGGGGACGTAGGAGGGGGGTTAGTTGCCCTCCAATCACTTTCTACAATTTGAAAGGGCACTAGCTCTTTCAATTTCCATTCGAATGAGCCTTTTTCGAAGTTTCTACGACAACAAATTGCCTTCTCAAAATTTCGAGATGCATTTTGGGAAAATACCAGGTGTGGGTGTATGGGAGGGGTTATCCACCCTCCAATCACTCTGAATCTCGAAAAGGGCCTTGTAACGTCTAATTAGCTATTCAATAGGCCCCCTCCCAAGTTTATGGGATCATCCTTTCTCGATATAAACCTTATATGCCCCCCAGGGAGTAACTTCCAACCCTTGCCCTGAGGGCTCTAGGGGGTGTGTCATCCTCAAATACATAATTTCCGGACCTTTCAACTATGTTGAGCAAAATGGCTGTCTCAAAATTTTGATTGTATGTGTTTGGGGAAATGGTGGGAGTGGTAGGGGGTTTAGATACCCTCCAAATCACTTTCGACAAGTTTCAATCGAATGAACCCTTTTCGTAGTTTCTACGACAACACGAAGTGCCCTGGTCTAAACAAAATATAATAATAATAAAAAAATAAAATAATAATATATTGTGCCCACATCGCTCTTTACTTAGACAGCCCTTTTGCGCTGCCTATGATTACAGTACAAACAAAATGCGCTTCGAGGCTATTGTAATTTTACAGCATCGAACCTGATAATATGTTATTAATCAAAGTAAAACGCTCCACTAGGAACATATATTTTCAGTTTTTTTTACTGAAAAAAACTGTTTTAGTAAAGGAAAACTTTATTTAGTTCCAGTAAAGAACGAAAGTAAGTGAAAATTTTCTTACGTAAAAGCAGCAATCGATGGAACTTAAGCTGGTACTATTATACTTTTTGATCGTGTATTTAAAAAAAAAAAAGTTGCACAAAGATTACGGTACTTATTTTTTCTATGTATGCTACCAAACAATTCAGGGTAGCGAACTGTAAACAAGGAGCGACTCGGCCCAATAGTAACCGAAACTCTGAAAAGGAATTTTGACAAGAGCTAAAAAAAAGAATCAGCTTTTTATGCTGATTCCAAATAGATTAAATTAATCAAGTTTATTGTTACCCAGTAAAAGCTACCAGCCTGGAAAAATTTTGCTGATATTCCAAAAAGGGGGAAAATCCCTAACAAGTCAAGTGATCTTAATGAAAGCCATATCAACAGATGCAGCATACCAAAGAACCCTACTGTAGAGGTTTCAAGCTTATATGTACAAAAATGTGGCAATTTTTTTTGCCATGAGAAAGATAAGGGAAGCGTGTTTATTTTTCCTCCCCAGAGGTGATAGTATCGAACCAATTGTACTAGATGATCCTTTTCCCCAAATACATCTGATCAAAATTTTGGGATAGCCATTTCATTCAGCGTATTTGAAAGGTTCAGTAACTACGCCTCTGGGGATGGCATGGTCCCCCACAGCTCCCGATTAGTGGTTTGTAAGGTATGCAATTTGACCATTGTTTGTTTATAGTTTTTGTTATTGAAAAACACACGGGAATTTTTCGGGGGGGGGGGCTCTATGGGAAGAATTTATTGTGGGAAGGAAAGTTTTTAAGGGATTTTCAATTAAAATTTTTACACTGAGGAGGGAGAGGGAGTATTTCCTGCCATGTCTTAAAACCGGTCAGAAATGAATTAAAAGAAAATGCAGTTTTTTTGAACTGAAAGTAAAGAGCAACATTAAAACTTAAAACGAACAGACATCCTACATGGATTAAAATTTGTTCTGTTTTATGTGTCTATGTTGCTCCTTACTTTCAGTTATAAAACTTGTTTTTTAATTTTAATCTGAGAAAAAGAGCTTAACGTGTGTATTGTATTCATTTCAAAGCGTTTTTGCATAACTAATGGTTCCAAGTTGTAGTACCAGTTTTTTCCCTTTTTTGTTTGTTATTTCCCTTTCCTTATTTAACACCCTTTAAAAATACTGCATCTTTTCTTTGAGGGGGGAGAGGTCATAATTATGTTTTGAATGCGAAAAGGTATCGAAAATTTACGGCCTCCCCTGCTTAATAAAAGTTTCATATAGCCGAGAAGAATGCTTACAAAATCGTCAGGTCATCAAAAGGCTGCTTTTAATTTTGACTCTAATGAACTCTTTATTAATTACTAAATTACAAAAACTAAATACACACAACCGCCGGTTGTGCTGTATTTTCATTCGGTGCTGTGTATATAAATACACAGCACCGCCGGTGCTGTATTTCCACAATGAAATTATAGCTTATTAATACTAGGAGTTTTAACATATAAAGTAAAATATTTGAAATCCCATCTGCCTCCTTGTAAAAAGGTAAAAGGTAAAGGATACGGCATTAGACTTTACAGTCCGTACCGGTGGTGCTGATCTCCGTTTCTTGGCCCTTCAGCCAGGAAGTGCAATGGGGGGTGGGGGGCCAGCTATCCTGTGCTTTCGCACACCCTTCCTGTTTACCTTCCCCAGATTTCTCCAGGTACCCATTTGAAGCTGGGTCGACTCTGGCTAAGCTTACAGAGTTACGCCACTGACCCCCGTCCCAAACTGAAGATTTGGATACACTGGGATTCGAACCCGCGTTCTCTCAGACAAGGGATCCCGAATCAAGCGCACCAACCCACTCGGCCAGGACGGCCGTAAAGTAAACAGGGCATTAAATAAAAGATGGTAAAACATATTTTTAAATTCTAAATGCCATTATTTAAGTAAACCATTTCGTGCTTAACCACTTACATTATGAGTGTTGGGAATCCCCTTTGACTCTGGAGGTCTCAAGGAATTTTTTTTTGATATTTGGGAGAAAATTCGAGAAACCCCAACCTCCCAAGATTCTTTAATGTGTACACGCAAGATAAAATGTGTCTATTTAAAACGTAGTGTTTCGTATCGAAGACCAGTCGGTATCATCTATACAAGAAGCATCCGAAAAGGTTGCCGAAATATGGTACGCGAGCTTAATAACTTTGAATGTTCCCTCTTCTGGTTGAAAACCTCAGCATATTGTATCCTGTGTTTGAGTATAGAGAATGTGTTGAGGTAAATTCTATCGCTGAACAAGTTGCTGTCAACATACCTGACGCAACTCTCTAAGTTGACTTATTGAATTACATTGTACTGTAAATTATATTTCTACCCAAGATGAATAGTGTACTTGTTAAAATTGTTTTACCCTTTTGGTTGCTTAAGCTAACGTTCCTTAACAAAGGATCCAAATTTAATTATATTCAAACTATGCTGATATTGCTTTGCTGAAGCTAAAGTAATTTCTTATCTTTCTGCTGTTCAAATTTGAATATTGACGATAGGTTTTTATCAGTCCGTTTAATTATTTTTATCTTCAGATGTAGGAATTCTATCCATAGAATCCGGTAGCTTAAATCAGTTACTATATTCACTGCGCTGTATCAAATGCCTAAAGGCTTCGTTCGCGGTTATTAAAATTCTGCTTGAGATTTTTAACTCGTCCTTTTAAAGTCACCTTCCCGCCTTAGGAGCTATTTCTTGCAAATGAGACTCTCTTATTTATTGATCTCTGCAATCATGAGGTTACTTCAGGTCGATCAAGTGTGTCGTAGTGTGAGTGTACGTCTAACAAAATATACAATCAGTCAAAAATGAACATTAAAGACTTTCTAAAACTTTCTTTGTTAGGTAGAAATTTAAACTCACCGTATTTAGAAACTAATAAAATCGTTTTATTCATTCTTTGATATTGTCTTATTACCTAAACTTTTGAT
Source organism: Artemia franciscana (assembly GCF_032884065.1). Classification (NCBI taxonomy): domain Eukaryota; kingdom Metazoa; phylum Arthropoda; class Branchiopoda; order Anostraca; family Artemiidae; genus Artemia; species Artemia franciscana. Next base: position 31,999,705 of record NC_088873.1, read on the forward strand.
CTTATATTTATGGTTTTCGAGGATAGAATGATGTACGCAGGGCTGGCCTTTGAGAGGGAATCAGTTGATTTATCATGGTGGCTGCAATCGTATTTTTTAAGACTGGATCGTCTGAAATGTTGGGGAAGGAAAGAGGTAGTTTACCAAGTCTCCCTCTGTATCCAGTTATACTTTTCAAGTTTTTTGTTTTATCAGTTTGGACAATTCAGTCTTTCTCCAAGTCATAATAAATTAATTCTACTTTCCGGATTTAACTAGCAATTTTATTTTCATTCTCATTAGGTGCTCTGAATCAAACGCAATTTGATGTATTTTTTACAATTTGTTTAAATTGCTGTTGTCATTACTATAGCATTATTATTAAATATTTTGGGAACATAATATGACAAATTTCAGTTTTGTGTGCAATATACCCCGAGTGCTCGTTAAAGACATATCTAAGGAATCGTTCGATCTTAAGGAGTAGGGAAGTGGTAGAATTAGGAACTTGAAGACTTGTAACTGGACCCTTTTTTCGGGGGCAGATTAATTCCTAGAAGTTTCATTCATGTCGCACAAGCTTTTTCCGAATTCAGGAGAGGTTATTGTTATAGAGAGGACATGTAGGTAAGAGCTTGGGAAGGCCTCTCAAAATGTAATTTAGAACACAGATTTATTCGTAAATTTTCATTGACCATTGACATCTGGGCCGTAATTTCTTGGGAAAAAACCCCTTACTATTATTGAATTCTTAAATACAAGTAAAAACACCCAAGGGCGTATCCTAGGTTTTAGTTAGTGGGGTAGGGGGGTTGCAAAAAACTTATAAAAATGCATCCAATTTTTTTTATGCATTGTTGTTGCGTTTAGCGAGTCGGACACGAATTTTGGTGGCGACTTCAAACCCGTTACACCCCCTGGTTACAGCCTTAAAGCTACATTAATATGAGGCTTTTTATAAGTTTCCAGATAGAAACACAATTTTGGTTAATCTTCAGGAGTCCGCCGGTAGGGACTGTAAAGTCCAGTGCCGTATTCTTAACCTTCAGGAGTAGGACAAGAGTTAAAAGCTTTCATGGAGTTGGCAAGAGAGTGATAAACTCTGAATTTAAGGCAATCTAACGGCAGTGTCTCCTAGCATTTTTACTATAATAATATTAATGAATACCACGATAGTAAAGTATTTTTAAAAAATGGGTTTTTCAATTTACTTTTCAAAGTTGTTTATTTTTCTCATTCTTATTCCTTATTTCTCATTCTTAGCTTATTCTTGGTTTCTGTCTTTTATGTTTATTTGATGTTAGATGCTGTAAACTTACCCTCTCTTAAAATAAAGAATAATGATCTCCTGTGTCCTTCAATCCTTCTTTTTATCCAGACGTTTTCTCATGTATCCATGATAGATATTGATTGAACTTGGGATATTTTGTGTCTAAATTGGTTCTTTCGACTATAATTAGGTTTGCGAAACATAAGAAAACTAGTCTCTAAATTTTCAGTCGGCGAAAATATACAGAAATCAAATAAATACAAGGAAAACGAGATGTGTTTGATTCTGAATATGTGATATGTTTTTAAATAGAATTATTTTTTAACGACTAGCAATCCGAAGCATAATCCAAAAGAAGTGCGATATATCTTTAATCACTGTCTTTTTAAAGAAAAGGGGTTTTCTAACTGGGATCCAAAGTATTAATTTGCGGGAATGAGGAAAAGAAAATTGCTGTGTGCAGAAGCACATTTTCTGTTGTTGGTAGATGCCATTTTGTGTCTCTAGCTCTTTCTAATGTGCCTCAAATCCTGTATCGAGTTTAACCCCTGCGTAAGAAACAAAGCTCAATGAAAAAAATAGACAAAACGGGACTTTGGCCAGTAGCAAAAAGACAAAAAACCAAAACATCGCGGGTATTTCGCCTGTATAAATCGAGGCGCCATCAGCGTAAATTAAAAAACTAAAGTAAATTAAAATACATAAAAAACCACTACCAACATTAACTACAATTGTCGAAACAGTCCACTTGGGTTACTTTTACTAATAGAGTTACTTCGGTGAAAGCACCAAAGCAACTTCATTGAGTTTTCTCTTTGTTTCTTTGGTGCTTTCATCGAAGTAACTCTTATCAGTAACAGTAACCCAAGTGGTCTGTTGCGACAATTGTAGTTTAATATTAGTGGTGGTTTTTTATGTCTTTTAGTCTACTTCAGTTTTTTTAATCTTTGTTTCTTTTACGCTGAAGACGCCTCGTTTTTATGCAGGCGAAATATTTGCGTTTTTTTTGTCTTCTCGCTACTGGCCGAAGCTTCGTTTTGTCTGTTTTCTTCATTGAGTTTTCTATATTTGTTTCTTTGTCGTGGCTGGCCAATTCGGCTTCAGATCTTTCATTAACCCCTCAGTGCTCATTGCACCACAAGTTGTTTGCCGCGCAACCTCTTAACTGGAGCATGTTATATTCGGATATTTGTTTTGAAGGAGAATTGTCCAAGTTTTCTAGTCGTTCTCAGGAAAGGAACAAAAGGGCAAAGTTTGGATAAACCAAAAATTTTTGAAACTAGAAGAACGACATCAAACAGTTCGTGGTAACGAACTGTAGTAAGGAGTGATTCGGCTCAATAGTAACCGAAACTCTAAAAAATGGAATTTTGGTACCAATAGCTACATCAAAAGAATCGCATTTTAATACTGATTGTAAATATATAAGTTCCATCAAAAGTTACGAGCCTGAGAAATTTACCTTATCTAGAATATAGGGGAACACCCCCTAAAAGTCATACAATCTTAACGAAAATCACACCATCAGATTCAGCGTATCAGAGAACCCTATTGTAGAAGTTTCAAGCTCCTATCTACAAAAATGTGGAATTTTGTATTTTTTGCCAGAAGGCAGATTACGGATGCGTGTTTATTTGTTTGTTGTTTTTTATCCCCCAGGGGTGATCGTATCGACCCAGTGGTCCTAGAATGTTGCGAGAGGGCTCATTCTAACGGAAATGAAAAGTTCTAGTGCCCTTATTAAGTGACCGAAAAAATTGGAGGACACCTAGGCCCCCTCCCACGCTAATTATTTGCCCAAAGTCAACGGATTAAAATTCTGAGATAGCCATTTTATTCAGCGTAGTCGAAGAACCTTATAACTATGTCTTTGGGGACGACTTACTCCCCCACAGTCCCCGTGGGAGGGGCTACAAGTTACGAACTTTGACCAGTGCTTACATATAGTAATGGGTATTGGGAAGTGTACAGACGTTTTCAGGGTGATTTTTTGGTGTGGGGGAGGGGTTGAGAAGAGAGGGATATGTTGAGGGAACTTTCCATCGAGGAATTTGTTATGGGGGAAGAAAATTTCCATGAAGGGAGTACAGGATTTTCTAGCATTATTAAAAAAAAACAATGAAAAAATAAATCTGAAAAAGTTTTTTCAACTGGAAGTAAGGAGCAGCATCAAAACTTAAAACGAATAGAAATTATTACAGATGGGCTCACCTCCTCCTAATACCTCGCTCTTTACGCTAAAGTATTTTTAGTAATTTCAACTATTCATTCTACGGCTTTTGTGATTCAGGGGTCATTCTTAATGAATTAGGACAAAATTTAAGCTTTAGTGTAAAGAGCGAGGTACTCACGAGGTGGTGAACCCCCTCATATATGTAATAAAAACATGAGAATACAAAAGTTCGTTACGCAAGCTAATTTATAAGTTACGTATATCTTTTACTAATAAAAACATTCGTAAAAAATCAAAAGTTCTATTTGCCTTTTTAAGTAACCAAAAAATCGGAGGGCAACTAGGCTTCCTCCCCCGCTCCGTTTTTTCTCAAAATCATTCGATCAAAACTATGAGAAAGCCATTTAGCCAAAAAAATAAATATACAAATTTTGTTTTAATAATTCCTCTGCGGAGAGCCAAAATCAAAACATGCATTGATTCAAAAACGTCCAGAAATTAAATAAAAAAAAACAAGTTTCTGTTAACTGAAAGTAAGGAGCGACATTAAAACTTAAAACGAACAGAAATTACTTCGTAAATGAAAGGGGCTGCTTCCTCATCAACGCCCCTCTCTTTACGCTAAAGTTTTTTACTGTTTTAAAAAGTAGAGTTGAGAGAAAGAGTCAAGCTTTAGCGTAAAGAGCGGGGCGTTGATGAGGAAGCAGCCCCTTTCATATACGAAGTAATTTCTGTTCGTTTTAAGTTTTAATGTCGCTCGTTACTTTCAGTAAAAAAAAACTTGTTTTTTATTTAATTTTTACACATCAAAACCCTCTTTCTTCTTCGCGTGTTTCAGAGGGCAATCTTATAAAACCAAAGGTTCTAAAATTAGCCGTATCTAGGGGGAACCATCTCTGAAAATCTTATGTTATTTAAAGTAGGAATAAAAAATTATTTTTTGAATAAATTATAAATTATATTGTTTAAATTTTTATCCCTTTTTTTTCTTTTTTTATGATGAGAGATGGCTGTTTAGAGATTGTATAGTGTTTCGTCTTTTTTTTTTTTTTTTTTTTTTTTTTTTTTTTTTTCTTTTCTTTTTTCTTTTTTTTCGTATTTCTTTGATTTTGAATGAATAGTTATCATTTATTTGTTGTAGTTTTGCTGCTGAACAGGGACATTTTAGGTCCCTAAATTGAGCAGTATATTATTGATTGTAAGTGCAATTTTAGTAATTTTTATTTGATGAAATAAACGCATACCATTCTACTTTTCATAAACTGCATTTCCTAAATATGTCAGAATTGAATGAATTTTGGGTTATAGTTAGTCCACTATGTAAACATAATTAATAAATTGGACGACTTTAAGCCCTTTTTTTCTCCATTTTGAGCAGATGTTTGAGATAACCCCAATTTAGCCTAGTGACAAAGTCTTGGAGGCTAAGGTGCTGGGATATTGGATGCCTAGTGACAAACTTAGTCTCGAAACTGTTTATACGGCCTCTAAAGAGGCTTTCAGCCAATTTCAGAGGCATTTGAGCTGCAGGAACTTGCCCTGTCTTGCTAGAACAGGAACATCACTGTAAACCATTAGTGGTCGCACTCTCCAGTAAATATCAAAGCGAAGAGCGTATGATAATGATCCGCTCAATCCGCTGGCGTACAGAATGTCTTCGGGACTGCTGGATTGAATATCTTAATGTCTAGACCAACTTGGTATAGGCCTAGTGGGATGCTTAACCTTTGTCACGAAGGTCAGCTGTGCAGTTCATGGATAGTTCTAAATAGGGACGTGCGTGCCGAAATCCTGAATTTTCTCGAATTTCTGGTTACATCTCATTCAAATCATCAAACAAAATTAGTTTATTATTGTTGGATCCCCCTCCCCTTAAAAATATACTGCGTACATTCTTGGTCCTTAGCGATATGGACTATTTTTTACTTGCTCTGAGGTTCTCCATAGTCTCCCATACTTCTGAAAGTGTTCCACTCATTCCCGAATTTTGCCCTTGCAAGACGTCCGACATTCGAACTGATGTATAGAATTCCTATAGTTTACACAGTTTTATGTTATTTCAGAGTTAACGTTGTCTCTAAGTGACTTCATTTTCTTTTGTTTCTAGAAGGATCTTGCATTTAAGGCTATATCTAAATGTATCTGGAATAGAAATAGTAAACTTAACGGATACTTTTCACTTGAGAAATCTGCACACTGAGCTACAAGTCAACATCCTTTTTCAGCATTTGCACGCGTTGTGCATATATTTCAATTATCTCAAATTGACAACTATTTATAGCAATAGGTTAATTTTAGGTAAAGCAAATATGTTTTATGCAAATGAAATACAAATATTGTAAAACCTCTTATCTCTATTTAAAGAGTCAATAATCCTGAGTCAGTTAGGTACATGTGTGACACACATTGAGTATTTGAAATGGAAGTGAAGTAGCCTATTTGCACAGGAGTATGAAAAATTTTAAGGCTACGTCATATAGGTACTTGGAGGAGGATCCTGCTTATGCCATTTATCCACCATCTTCTAGTCATGGTAAGTTCTAAGACCTTTGACTAACTTCAATACGTAATCCAGTGTTACCCAGCAGAATCATAAAATTAGGCATAAAAATCTAAATAGAAGCATTGGTGTTTGGAAACCACTTTTGCCTAGAGGACACGCTATGCATATTGGGAGCCTGTGTTCTACATACTAACCTTCTCTATGTATTTATAATCAATACAAAATCGCTTAAAAATGTGCATCCCCCCTAACTTTTAATGAATTAATATTTTCTTTTTTTTAATTTTCCTTATCTGCTGGGTCCAAATTCTGTCACTGATGCTAATAGTTTTTTTTTGCGGATTTAAGCCATAACGTCCTGAAGTTCTTTACTCAGTGTCCCATACTCTATGGGATTAGTGTTAAAGTGCATCATTTCACTCATACAAATCCTATGGTTTAAGCTAAACTGTGTTAACTCGTCTTGAATAGTTGTACCAGATACTAAGTTTTTTTTTTCTTTTTTTTTTTTTTTTTACTAAGGATCTATCCCTATAGGTGTTTAAGGATTATTTCATTCTTTTGTTTGTCGATTTGTGTACACATCAAAAAATATTCTCGGTAAAAATAATTTGAATTGGATGGTGCTGTCCCAAGACTATTTCTTTTCAAGACCAGTTACTTGGAAGATGTAGATTGGAGGTTTACGTTGGTAGACACTCCCGTCGTCAACAAAGATAGTTACTAATGCGCATTAAGTTTTTGTCTCTTTACTGTTTCGATTTTAGTCAAGTCACATTATTTTCACCATTACTCTTTAAGATTTCTCCTCTTTGTTTAGCTTTAATAATATATTTTTCCAGCTGCTGGAAGTCCAGCTTTAACGCCATCTAGTCGTTTGCCAGTCAGCTCTGCCCCTCGAAGTCGTACAACTTCGGAAATTGCAACAACCAGTCCCTTAAATTGCCAACAAACGGAATCTAATTACGAACAGAGCAACCAGCGTTGGAGGGGCATACGAAATGCTTTTTCGCGTTGGCGGCGGCATGGCTTAGAGAGTCGTTACAGCAGTCCTAGTAGCGGGGTTGCCAGTGATGATAGCTTTGGGGAGTCTCCTCTATCACCATCCAGTGTTCAAAGTGAAATATTCCCTATAACTTGTTCAAGTAGGACACGAATATTCGCACACCCTCATCGAGGCCCTGTCGTCAACCCACAAGCTAATATTTATAGTAGACTGCCACCCATACATTCAAATAAACATTTTAGTTTTGTTCGTGCTTTAAGACGCAGAAAACTCAGAGAAAAGTCAAAGTCAGATCAAGATTTACACGGTTCAAAATTGGATATTCAGCCTTTAAGTGGCAATAAAGATGATTCAGGATTGACTGTATTTGCCACCGTTCGGCTACCAAAAGACCGCCGGGAATCTCCAAGTATTTTCTCGACGTTTTGGAACAATCGTTCACAACCAAGAAGGTGTGACACAAGTTTTAGTGCAAGTGAAACATCGACTCTTAAAGAACAAGAAAGTGACGGTACACAATTGACCCCAGTGCCGTTACCCAGAAGGGCGAGTAAAGACTCCCGCTGTGGGACTCCATTTTTAAGTTTTCGACCTCGCTCCCGGAGTTTAGAACGCTTTTCAAGTGCACGAATTTTTCCAAGTCTTAGCGGGCTTGGCAGTTCTAATAGATCGCGATCCTTAGAAAGAAGTCAGAAATTTCAAACCGACAGAAAGGATAGTTTGACTCAGAGTTTCAGTGGACCTTTAGTGCAAAAGAAAAGATCTAAGTCGGTTGAAAATACGTGTCGTGTTTATCCTTGTGATGACCTTGGAATAAAAAGAACAAACTTTAGCAAGTTTAGCAATCCTCAAGTAAGTCATTGGAAAACTTTTTCAGAAGTATTTGCGTCTGAAAGTAGTGAGAACTTGAAAAGAGGACCTGCGTCATCAGCTATTCAGGATATTATAACAAACCATCAGGTAAAGCCTGCTTCTCTTATGAATTTTTAGGTATAAGCATTATGCAATCTTTAATATAGTCAACGATGCATTGTCGCCAATACTTTTGAAAATTCAAATTTCATGAATCAGCCATTGTTTTTCGGTCTTTTTGAAACTTTGTCAAGAAAAGAAACTTTGGTTGTATTTTATCCACTAGCGTAATTTAAGCGGAGTGGATTTAACCATAAGTCGATGCATGACCCATCTTTTACAGTCTTCCTAAATGGGGAGGAGGAGACAAAACACGAAAAGGCACATTTATACGTTATCATTTCTATTGTTTTTGGAGGATTCCTTCAGATGGGGTTTCTGGAGGTGAGGGCGATTCCTCCATATGTCCTGATGCTGGATGCGAGGATGAGCCTGAAGTTTCTTCTGGCCATCTTCTCAAAACCAGTCAAATCGTGGTATGCAACTGTAATCCTTAAGTCTACGTTGAAGCTTCATGACAGTCTATTATTGCTAGGCCTGTTGATATATTTTTTTAGTGTAAAAACAAAATGTCCAAAACGGAAAAGATTTCTCTCAACCCATACCACATTGTTTGTCAAAACTATTTGAATTGGGCGGGGGGCTTTTGAAAGTGAGAACTGTCAGGAAATTTCACTAGGGCAAGTGCTATTATGGGCTTTGTTTGTGCCAAGATGTAAATGGGAATACTTTCTCATTTTTCTATTTATATCCCCCCCCATTTCACCATCCTTGCTCACTGACCTTTCTATTTATGGTTTGAATCTCCCTCCCTCTTACCAGATGCCCTGAAGATGGAAAAACAAAACCAAACCGCAATTATCTGAATGACCCTCAAACGGATGCTGCTACCCTCCCTCCTGGATACGGCCTTGAGTCTTGGACACTTTGCTCCTCTAAAATTTTTAACTATCCGTGCATAATCCAGAAGTCTTTTTTTGCTTTCATTGTACTTAATTTTGCGCTGTTTCTTCATAACACTGTTATTTAGGGCTTTGTAATTTTTTTCCTATGAAGCTATTTGCTCTTAAACTGCCTCTCGGATACGTTTTTGAATGGGTGTCAACGCATTTATTTCGGCTCAAATTGGCACCCTTAGTTACGAGATCGACGACAGTAAATCACGCGGGTGTGATGGGGCCTGAAGGCTTTCCCACTATGGTGCCAATTAAACGCACGGCCTAGCCTGTGATGATGAGATGATTCATGGGATGTCGGATAGTTGAATTGGAAGCTTAATGGGATTTCTGAGTTAGTTCTATAAGCAATGATGGTTGTTTTCATTCAGAATTTATATCAAATTGACTGCTTTATAAATTATATCACGAGGAAGATCTTTTTCAGTGCCAAAATTAAGGACTGTTGTTCACCTTATCTTGCCTTTTTTCAAGTTGAAATTCTAATTTTGATTATGCAGAATTAAAGGGCGTGTTAAATGATTCAATATCCTTTTTATTGATTGCACATAAGATGTAGGCTAGAAAATAAAGTAGCCTATGCTGTAAAATATTTACCATTAAAATACAGAATAGGCTGTAGTGCTTTATCCACGGACCCCAGTACATATACATATGCAAACAAACCTCAAAAGACGTCGTTGATCCCTTTTCGGTATAATGAGAATCATCCATCGGTTCAATCGAATACGGGAATGCGTAGCTGGACTCTTAGTCTATTTGTTTTAAATTGACTGCTTTTAATCAAAATCACTTTAGTCAATGCCCAAAGGCGGATCATGAGCAAAATCTAAGGGGGGCAATATGATAAGGGCGTGAATAATTGACCAAATTGACAAATTTATTTTAAAAAAAGTGAAAAACAGAAAAAAACTCGGAATGAGAGCACCAGAAAAAAAATCTGGGGTGGGGGTCTGGGGTTCCCCGTCCTTCTCCTGGATCCACCAGTGTCGATGCATCGGAGCTTAAGAGGCATACATTGTTGTACGAAATATCCAACTATTGTTGTTTGGTGTCGTCTGATCTCTTCTGCTGCTTGAAAATAGCATTAAATTTAGTAGAATAGGCTTTACATTAAACCATATCCATCTTTCAATGACTTTGACTCGGCCATAGAAAGAAATGACACATCCCTGCTATTAGTGTCAAAATCTTCCCGGGATTTCAAAGATAAGGGATTCATTCCTTTCCAACTAGAGGTTTCGGTCATGGTGATTCTGCTAGCGACTTTTTTTGGATTTGCAACCATTTTCAAGAGGCTCCTCGGTATTTTGAAATTTTCAAAATATGTTTCTCGTAAGAAGAAATTATTTTTGGTTTGGTATGATTTAAAATTGCTATTTGTGAATCTATTTCAGATGATAAAGTTTCTTTTGACACACGTTTTAAAGTTTTTGGTTACTAGACTATGGACCGAGATTCGCTCTTCGCTTGGCTGTAGCTACAATTGCAACCTTGATCTAGATATATGCTTAAATAAATTCTTGTATTTTTAGATTAAGGGATTTACGTGGTGTTTTTTACTCTGAAAATGATGATCGATAGTGGTAAATTGGCTGCCAAAAGAGACAACAAAGTGTACATTCTGCTATGTTTGTTCCTTTTTCAACTAAAAGTAATCAGGATCAAAAATAAATGAGATTTTCCCCAAGGGTTAGCTTGGAAGACCTCCCGAAGGTGTTATTCGTGCACGTTTTTCGTTTTAATATTGTTATGTACTATCCTTTGATGGTCCAAGTTGAAAAAATCTACTGATTTTTTTCAATCCCTTCCTCCTCCCCACTCCATCACTTCTTGATAGTTTCATTTCATACGTCCAACCACTCTTGAGATATTAAACATCCATTTTACTAACGCTTATATCCCTTTTTGGTTTGATTCTTAAAATTTTAATCAGAAGTTGTTAGCCCATGCACAGACTAATCTTTATGTCATCAAATATAGTTGACGATAAGTTTCACAATGTTAAAGTACATGTTTTAGGTTTTACTATTGCTCTTTACTTTCGTTTGAAAGCCCCATCTCAAAATAATCCATGAATTTATTGTAGTTCATCATTTTCCGCTCCAACAACAGTAGTGTTAGGGTTCCAGACACGAGGGATACACCCATGTTTAGGCATTCGGGTCATTGACCTACTGACACGAGTATACTGTACGAGCGATACATCATTAGCATAATACAGTTGGTATATCATTTTCAAATACTTATCTGAACATGATTAACTAAAGAAAGTAAATCATTTCATTTGATTTCAAATTGGACTAATAGAATAGTATTGAACCTTATATGACAGTATCTATAACATTGGTATATCTATGTGCATATTGTAACCGCTTGTATCATAATTTACCATGGGAATGAGTGCTTATGCCAAAACTTCTTTTAGAAGGGACTTATGGTCACCCATGTCCCACCTCCAAGGGACTCCCAATACCCTTCCCCCAACTTTTTGGCCTCTCCCCTTTTTCGATATTTTTCGTAGTCCAGAGTTGTATTTTTCTTAACGACATTTTAACTATTTTTTCTTTAACGACATTCAATACTTTTTCAACCAATTCATTTTTGGACGTCACTAAATTACAGAATTCAGCAGGCAGTTGTATACGTCCTGAAATTGAGTCTACTGGGAGCTTCCGTTTCCAATTTCCAGCAATTGATCTGAAAAAGTTTGACCAGAGTCATCGTTTTGCAATCGGACACGCATATTTGTAGTTAATTTTAATGTCTTTACGTGTGACCATAAATTAGAATTTTTCAGGCAAGCAAACATTTGGTCTGCAGGGATTGATCTAGGTATTATAGGTAATGTTCGCCTGAAATCTCCCGCAAGCAATATCAGTGTGCTGCCAAAGGGTTTCGAATTCCCTTGCACATCTCTCAACGATTGATCTAGAGCCTCGAGTGATTTTTTGTGTGCCATTGTGCACTCGTCCCAAATAATAAGTATGCATTGCTGTAATACTTTACCCATCCCAGATGATTTGGAAATGTTGCACGTGGGAGTTTCTGTAGAATGCAAATTCAGAGGCAATTTCAAAGCGGAATGAGCAGTTCTTCCACCAGGCAGCAACGTTGCGGCTATTCCGGACGAAGCAATTGCCAACGCTATGTCATTTTTTGATCGAATTGATGCCAGAATCAATTTTATCACAAATATTTTACCAATACCTCCTGGCGCATTCAAAAAGAAAATTTCTCCAACGTTGTTATCGGCACAATGCATTATCTTATCATAAATGCCCTTTTGCTCAGACGTTAACTTAGAAATGTTATTTTGTACATACGACAATAGATCACTCGTGCTGTAACTTTGTTCATGATCCAATTCTACACATGTTGAAACAGCAGCGTTACGATTAGGTGAAGGCATTCCCAAACCCTGAAGAGGTTTGTTTGCCATACATACGCACAAATCTTCAATAATAACTAAAGTGTAGTTATAAATTTCTGATGTAAAATCAAAAGTCATATCTGACGTCTCTAGCCGTTTTCGATGGAGTATATCCTCAGCCATTTTCGATTTATATTTTTCCCATAGCTGTGTAGGAGCTGAAGGAGAGCAAGTTGTTAGTATGATTCCAAACAATGCACGAATTTGACTTGGAGTTGATGTTTCGCACGCGTCATTGATGCAGTTATCCCATTGTTGGTCATTCTCCAATAAATTCAGAGCTTGGCATGCACTACGGTAAGTGTCATGTATAATACCGTTTACAGTTCTCAAATACTCAAAGGACGTCGGACCGGGTACATTCACCAAAAGCAGGCGGAGAAAGAAGCATTCATGTTGATTGGGATGAATGGTTTAGAGTCTTCCTATAGTGGTATCTTTGAAGATGGTAGGTTGGCCGTCGACTGACTTACCCTGTTTTCGACGTTCAAATGCAATTGGGAAACGATAGTCCTTTCAACGCCGGGAGAAATTTCTCAACGTGCATTCAATTCAGAATTTCTATCACTGATGAAGTACAGTTGTAAAAATTTATGATTCTCGCCTCAGAATGGTAGAAGGGACCCTGCTCTATGATAAATTTGCCCTTTTACTTTGAAAGTAGGCATAAACTGATCTTGATTTTCAATTTGGGCACCAAACGACGTCATTTGGAAACACGAGTTACATTTTCTGATGTTTGACAAAAAACGCTTTGATTCTTACGTAGTTCCAGTAAGCAAAGTCTTCAATGGCTCTGGTGGTGCAGCTAGTTTAGGAAGTTTAACTTTTCCTGAGGCGCAACACATTCCCATTGTTTAACCATTAAATTTCAAGGCCTTGCCAAGTTTTAGACATAGTCCTGATTTGAACACATCTACTCAAGCTATAATCATCGACTGGACTGTACCTGAATGCCAGGCGACAATTTTCAGGTTGCTCTTGTGATTCCTCGGCACGCTTTCTTTTGATTACTCTTTGAGACGCAAGCCTGTTTTCACGCTGTTGTTGTGATTCCTCGGCACGCTTTCTTTTCATACTTTCTCTATTAGCCGCAAGCCTGTTTTCACGCTGTTGTTGTGATTCCCCGGCAAGCTTTCTTTTCATACCTTCTGTATTAGCCTGTGGTCTGTAACTTCTCTTTGAGTGTCCCGGTCGTCATTTATATTCCCTGTGTCTCGGTCGTCGTTTGTGTACCGGTGTCTCGGTCTGTAGTGTCATCTTATAATGATGTGATATACAAAGCTTTATATACTTATAATGACGTCATATGCAAACCCACAAACAAACATATATACAAACAACTTATTTTTATATATAAAGATATTGTTTTTTTTTTTAGTTTTTCTTTTTTAGTTTTTCTTTTTTCAGTTTTGCTGCTTTTTTAGTTTTTTAGCTGTTTTTTTCTTTTTCCTTTTTTTAAGTTTTTTTCTTTTTAGGTTTTTCTTTCTTTTTTAGCTTTTTTTCGTGCCATATTAGTTACGCGCCATTGTAATTGTGCCCCTGTGTCCCACCTGTAAATATATATATATATATATATATATATATATATATATATATATATATATACTAGCTGTTGGGGTGGCGCTTCGCGCCACCCCAACACCTAGTTGGTGGGGGCGCTTCGCGCCCCCCCAAGCCCCCCCGCGCGCGTAAGTCGTTACGCGCCATAATAGTTACGCGCCATTGTAGTTGTGTCCCTATGTCCCACCTGTGAATATAGATAGATATATATATATATATATATATATATATATATATATATATATATATATATATATATATATATATATATATATATATATATATATATATATATATATATATATATATGGTTTTAACTACGTAAAACTTGCGAATATACAACATTCTTTGCTGTCCCATTGTCTTTGCATATAAATAGATTGTCAGGTTTACCGACTCTTGAACATGCAACATATAATGGTCCATGGGAAAATAATCTGTATTCAGATCTATACCTCATGATTCTAATGATTGCCCTTGAGCTTTGTTGATGATGATTGCTAATCGACCATTCCCTGTCCCGGTGTCCCGGTCGTCATTTACATCCCCCTGTTTCCCCCGGTGTCCCCGTTGTAGTTGTGTCCCTGTGTCCCGGTCGTCATTTATATTCCCTGTGTCCCGGTCGTCATTTGTATCCCGGTGTCCCGGTCTGTATATACATTCGTTTTTTAGTTTTGTTTTTCTCCTTTATTTTTTTCCTTTTTTTTCTTTTTTAGCTTATTTAGATTTTTAGATTTTTTAGTTTTTTTATTAGTTTTTAGTTTTTTTTTCTTTTTAGTTTTTTTGTCCCGGTCGTCATTTATATCCCCCTGTTTCCCCCAGTGTCCCCGTTGTAGTTGTGTCCCTGTGTCCCGGTCGTCATTTATATTCCCTGTGTCCCGGTCGTCATTTGTATCCCGGTGTACCGGTCTGTATATACATTCGTTTTTTAGTTTTGTTTTTCTCCTTTATTTTTTTCCTTTTTTTTTCTTTTTTAGTTTATTTAGATTTTTAGATTTTTTAGTTTTTTTATTAGTTTTTAGTTTTTTTTTTCTTTTTAGTTTTTTTGTAGTTTTTACCTTCTTTTTAGTTTTGTTAATTTTTTTTTTACTTGTGTCCTGGTCGTCATTTATACTCCCTGTGTCCCGGTGCTTTGTTGATTGCTAATCGAACATTCCTTTTGTCCTGGTCGCTTTCTCTTTGAGTGTCGTCATTTAGTTTTTTAGCTTTTTTACTTTTTTTATTAGTTTTTAGTTTTTTTGTAGTTTTTGCCTTTTTTTAGTTTTTTCAGTTTTTTTTTTAGTTTTTTATTGGTTTTTACCTTTATTTTAGCTTATTTTTCAGTTTTTTCCTTTTTTTTAGTTTTTTTTTAGTTTTTAGTTTTTTTAGTTTTTTACCTTTTTTTAGTTTTTTTAGTTTTTTTAGTTTTTTAGCTTTTTATTTTTTTTATTAGTTTTCAGTTTTTTTTTGTAGTTTTTGCCTTTTTTTTTAGTTTTTTTAGTTTTTTAGCTTTTTTATTAGTTTTTAGTTTTTTTTGTAGTTTTTGCCTTTTTTTAGTTTTTTTAGTTTTTTAGCTTTTTTATTTTTTTTATTAGTTTTTAGTTTTTTTTGTAGTTTTTGCCTTTTTTTAGTTTTTTCAGTTTTGACGTCACCTGATCCAGTTTTTTCAGGTGATGTCACCTGATCCACGATCCACAGATCCACAGACAACTTATTTTTATATATATAGATAGTTTTTTTTTTTACTTATGTCCTGGTCGTCATTTATACTCCCTGTGTCCCGGTGCTTTGTTGATTGCTAATCGAACATTCCTTTTGTCCTGGTCGCTTTCTCTTTGAGTTTCGTCATTTATTTTTTTCTTTTTTAGTTCTTTTAGTTTTTACCTTTTTTAGTTTTTTTTAGTTTTTTAGATGAAAATTTTTTTTTGTTTTTTCCTTTTTTTCTTTTTAGTTTTTTATTGGTTTTTACCTTTATTTTAGCTTATTTTTCAGTTTTTTCCTTTTTTTTAGTTTTTTTTTTATTTTTATTTTTTTTAGTTTTTTACCTTTTTTTAGTTTTTTTAGTTTTTTTAGTTTTTTAGCTTTTTTACTTTTTTTGTTAGTTTTTAGTTTTTTTTTGTAGTTTTTGCCTTTTTTTAGTTTTTTCAGTTTTTTTTTAGTTTTTTATTGGTTTTTACCTTTATTTTAGCTTATTTTTCAGTTTTTTCCTTTTTTTTTAGTTTTTTTTAGTTTTTAGTTTTTTTAGTTTTTTACCTTTTTTTAGTTTTTTTAGTTTTTTTAGTTTTTTAGCTTTTTTATTTTTTTTATTAGTTTTTAGTTTTTTTTGTAGTTTTTGCCTTTTTTTAGTTTTTTTAGTTTTTTAGCTTTTTTATTAGTTTTTAGTTTTTTTTGTAGTTTTTGCCTTTTTTTAGTTTTTTTAGTTTTTTAGCTTTTTTATTTTTTTTATTAGTTTTTAGTTTTTTTTTGTAGTTTTTGCCTTATACTCCCTGTGTTCTGGTGCTTTGTTGATTGCTAATCGAACATTCCTTTTGTCTCGTCATTTATTTTTTTCTTTTTTAGTTCTTTTAGTTTTTACCTTTTTTAGTTTTTTTAGTTTTTTAGATGAAAATTTTTTTTAGTTTTTTCCTTTTTTTCTTTTTTGTTTTTTATTGGTTTTTACCTTTATTTTAGCTTATTTTTCAGTTTTTTCCTTTTTTTTAGTTTTTTTTTATTTTTTATTTTTTTTAGTTTTTTACCTTTTTTTGGATTTTTTTATTTTTTTTAGTTTTTTAGCTTTTTTACTTTTTTTATTAGTTTTTAGTTTTTTTTGTAGTTTTTGCCTTTTTTTAGTTTTTTCAGTTTTTTTTTAGTTTTTTATTGGTTTTTACCTTTATTTTAGCTTATTTTTCAGTTTTTTCCTTTTTTTTAGTTTTTTTTAGTTTTTAGTTTTTTTAGTTTTTTACCTTTTTTTAGTTTTTTTAGTTTTTTTAGTTTTTTAGCTTTTTTATTTTTTTTATTAGTTTTTAGTTTTTTTTGTAGTTTTTGCCTTTTTTTAGTTTTTTTAGTTTTTTAGCTTTTTTATTAGTTTTTAGTTTTTTTTGTAGTTTTTGCCTTTTTTTAGTTTTTTTCTTTTTAGTTTTTTTGTAGTTTTTACTTTCTTTTTATTTTTGTTAGTTTTTTTTTACTTATGTCCTGGTCGTCATTTATACTCCCTGTGTCCCGGTGCTTTGTTGATTGCTAATCGAACATTCCTTTTGTCCTGGTCGCTTTCTCTTTGAGTGTCGTCATTTATTTTTTTCTTTTTTAGTTCTTTTAGTTTTTACCTTTTTTAGTTTTTTTTAGTTTTTTAGATGAAAATTTTTTTTAGTTTTTTCCTTTTTTTCTTTTTAGTTTTTTATTGGTTTTTACCTTTATTTTAGCTTATTTTTCAGTTTTTTCCTTTTTTTATTTTTTTTTTATTTTTTATTTTTTTTTAGTTTTTTACCTTTTTTTAGTTTTTTTAGTTTTTTAGTTTTTTAGCTTTTTTACTTTTTTTATTAGTTTTTAGTTTTTTTGTAGTTTTTGCCTTTTTTTAGTTTTTTCAGTTTTTTTTTTAGTTTTTTATTGGTTTTTACCTTTATTTTAGCTTATTTTTCAGTTTTTTCCTTTTTTTTAGTTTTTTTTAGTTTTTAGTTTTTTTAGTTTTTTACCTTTTTTTAGTTTTTTTAGTTTTTTAGCTTTTTTATTTTTTTTATTAGTTTTTAGTTTTTTTTGTAGTTTTTGCCTTTTTTTTAGTTTTTTTAGTTTTTTAGCTTTTTTATTAGTTTTTAGTTTTTTTTTGTAGTTTTTGCCTTTTTTTAGTTTTTTTAGTTTTTTAGCTTTTTTATTTTTTTTATTAGTTTTTAGTTTTTTTTGTAGTTTTTGCCTTTTTTTAGTTTTTTCAGTTTTGACGTCACCTGATCCAGTTTTTTCAGGTGACGTCACCTGATCCATCCACAGACAGACAACTTATTTTTATATATATAGATAGATAGATATATATATATATATATATATATATATATATATATATATATATATATATATATATATATATATATATATATCTATATATATAAAAATAAGTTGTCTGTGTGTGGATCTGTGGATCTGTGGATCAGGTGACGTCATGTTTGTCCGCATATGACGTCTGAATTATTTCACACTAATACAAAAGAAGAAAAAAACTAAAAAAGGTAAAAACTACAAAAAAAACTAAAAAGAAAAAAAAAACTAAAAAAGCTAAAAAACTAAAAAAAACTAAAAAAAGGTAAAAATCTAATAACTAAAAAAAAACTGAAAAAAATAAAAAAAGGCAAAAACTACAAAAAAAATAAAAACTAATAAAAAAACTAAAAAAGCTAAAAAACTAAAAAAAACTAAAAAAAACTAAAAAAAGGTAAAAAACTAAAAAAACTAAAAACTAAAAAAGAAAAAAACTAAAAAAAAGGAAAAAACTGAAAAATAAAAGAGAAATAGAAAACTAAAAAAATATGAATAAATATATATAAAAATAAGTTGTTTGTGGGTTATGTCTGTCTGTCTGTCTGTCGAGTGACGTCGTGTTTGTCCGCATATGACGTCTGAATTATTTCACACTAATACAAAAGAAGAAAAAAAACTAAAAAAGGTAAAAACTACAAAAAAAACTAAAAAGAAAAAAAATTAAAAAAGCTAAAAAACTAAAAAAGGGTAAAAAACTAAAAACTAAAAAAAACTGAAAAAACTAAAAAAAGGCAAAAACTAAAAAAAAAACTAAAAACTAATAAAAAAACTAAAAAAGCTAAAAAACTAAAAAAACTAAAAAAACTAAAAAAAGGTAAAAAACAAAAAAAAACTAAAAACTAAAAAAGAAAAAACTAAAAAAAAGGAAAAAACTGAAAAATAAGAGAAAAAGAAAACTAAAAAAATATTAATAAATATAAAAAATATAAATATAAATATAATATAAATTAGCAATCAACAAAGCACCGAGACACAAATGACGACCGGGACACAGGGAGTATAAATGACGACCAGGACATAAGTAAAAAAAAAAAACTAAAAAAACTAAAAAAATGGTAAAAACTACAAAAAATCTAAAAACTAATAAAAAAACTAAAAAATCTAAAAATCTAAATAAACTAAAAAAGAAAAAAAAGAAAAAAGGAAAAAAATAAAGGAGAAAAACAAAACTAAAAAACGAATGTATATACAGACCGGGACACCGGGACACAAATGACGACCGGGACACAGGGAATATAAATGACGACCGGGACACAGGGACACAACTACAATGGGGACGCCGGGGGGCACAGGGGGATATAAATGACGACCGGGACACCGGGACACAAGGAATATAAATGACGCCCGGGACACTCAAAGAGAAATCACAGACTGGAACACCGAGACACAAATGACGACCGGGACACAGGGAATATAAATGACGACCGGGACACAGGGACATAACTACAAAGGGGACGCCGGGGTGCACAGGGGGATATATAAATGACGATGGCGACTCAGGGAATGGTCGATTAGCAATCACCATCAACAAAGCTCAAGGGCAATCATTAGAATCATGAGGTATAGATCTGAATACGGATTGTTTTCCCATGGACCATTATATGTTGCATGTTCAAGAGTCGGTAAACCTGACAATCTATTTATATGCACAGACAATGGGACAGCAAAGAATGTTGTATATTCGCAAGTTTTACGTAGTTAAAAACATATACTCTATATATATTATATATATATATATATATATATATATATATATATATATATATATATATATATATATATATATATATATATATCTATATTCACAGGTGGGACATAGGGACACAACTACAATGGCGCGTAACTAATATGGCGCGTAACGACTTACGCGCGCGGGGGGGCTTGGGGGGGGGGCGCGAAGCGCCCCACCAACTAGGTGTTGGGGTGGCGCGAAGCGCCACCCCAACAGCTAGTATATATATAAATAAGTTGTCTGTCTGTGTGTCTATCTGTGGATCAGGTGACGTCATGTTTCTGTGTCGGCTGACGTCATGAAGTTAGTTGTCGTCATTTTTACTATGACGGTGACGTCATTAAAGATATTTAAGACATATATGTTCACGTAGAAATCTATTAATGTTTAAGTTTAAAATGACTGATGAACTTACAATGGCAAAAGCCGATGAAGATGCTCAAAGAGTCTATGCCAAAAAACTTGCTGCTGATAGAGAAAGTCAGAAAAGAAAGCGTGCCGAGGAATCAAAAGAACAGCAAGGAAACAGGCTTGAGGCTAAAGAACGCAAAACCGCGCAGTTAGATGAAGATCCACCTGGACAGCGAGAGTCAAAACATATCAAAACTGAAAATGATAGCGATGATGATTGGGTTTGGGATTTTGACTTGGATAAGGTCATCAATGCCTACCAGATTTTAGTTAAAAAAACAAAGGTTCGGCGATATTTATTTCATAGTGAAGCTGAAAAATAAAGAAGAAAAAGAAAACTGAAAAAAGGAAAAATGTAAAAAACTAAAAAATACTAAAAAGAAAAAACACTCAAAGAGAAATTACAGACCGGGACACAAATGACGACCGGGACAGAGGGAATATAAATAACGACCGGGACACTCAAAGAGAAATTACAGACTGGGATACCGGGACACAAATGACGACCGGGACACAGGGAATATAAATGACGACCAGGATACAGGTATTTAAGAATATCGTTCAAAGACAAAGTTTTAATTCTAAGAAGACCGTTGAAAGAGAAATTTCTAATTGTAAAATGACTGAAGAACCTACAATGGCAACGGTACCACCATCGAAGTAGATAACCAGTGGGTTGTTCCATATTCCCCATTAGTGCGAAACGTCAACCCCAAGTCAAATTCCTGCATTGTTTGGCATCATTTTAACAACTTGCTCTCCATCAGCTCCTACAGAGTTATGGGAAAAATATAAGTCAAAAATGTCCGAAGATATACTCCATCGAAAACAGTTAGAGACGTCAGATATGACTTTTGATTTACATCAGAAATTCATAAATACACTTTAGTTATTATAGAAGATTTGTGCGTACGTATGGCAAACAAACCTCTTCAGGATTTGGGAATGCCTTCGCCTAACCGTATCGCTGCTGTTTCGCCATGTGTAGAATTGGATCGTGAAAAAAGTTACAGTACGAATGATCTATTGTCGTATGTACAAAATAACATTTCCAAGTTAACGTCGGAACAAAAAGACATTTATGATACGATAGACTCAATTTCAGGACGTATACAACTACCTGCTGATTTCTGTAATTTAGTGACGTCCAAAAATGAATTGATTGAAAAAGTATTTCCGAATATTTTAAAAAATTAAAAAAATAATAAATGGCTAAGTGAAAGAGCGATTCTCGCACCCAAAAATATAGACGTCCACGAAATCAACAATATTGTTTTGACCAAGATTCGAGACCAGGCAGTCCTTTACAAGTCAGTCGACACAGTTTTGGAACCAAATGAAGCGGTTAATTATCCATCTGAATTTTTAAATTCCATAGATCTTTCAGGGTTTCCACCACACGTGCTACAGCTAAAAATAGGCGTACCAATAATACTTTTAAGAAATATCAACCCACCAAAGCTTTGCAATGGCACGCGACTTGCCGTAAAAAAAAAACAATGGAAAACCTAATAGAGGCCCACAATCTTGACAGGGCCTTTTGAGGGTGAGGCTGTTCTTATTCCTCGCATTCCCATGATTCCAACGGATCTGCCTTTTTAATTTTAAAAGATTGCAATTCCCAATTCGATTAGCATTTGCAATCACCATTAACAAAGCTCAAGGTCAATCATTAGAAAAATGTGGTATAGATCTTAATACTGATTGTTTTTCCCATGGACAATTGTGCGTTGGCATGTTCGAGGGTCGGTAAACCTGATAATCTATTTATATGCAGCGACAATTGGACAGCGAAAAATGTTGTATATTCGCAAGTTTTACGCAGTTAATTTGTATTGTATCTATCTATCCATCTATCTATATAAAACG